>NC_072766.1:21817055-22043535 GCF_022539595.1 Amphiprion ocellaris | reverse complement strand
TGAAAAACACTCCAGAAAGGTTTTCTTTGAAAAAAAATCATCATGAATTTTGGTGCAACAAAAGGCCTTACTATACTATGTCGAAAAAAAATGCGATTTTTCAGACATGTTGTAAAAACATACCATATGATGAAATAATGTAAAGGAGGCCGTGAAAAACACTCCAGAAAGGTTTTCTTTGAAAAAATAATCATCATGAATTTTGGCGCTAAAAAACGCCTTACTATACTATGTCGAAAAAAAATGCCATTTTTCAAACATGTAAAAACGTGCCATATGATGAAATAATGTAAAGGAGGCCGTGAAAAACACTCCAGAAAGGTTTTCTTTGAAAAAAAAATCATCATGAATTTTGGTGCAAAAAAACGCCTTACTATACTATGTCGAAAAAAATGCGATTTTTCAGACATGTTGTAAAAACATACCATATGATGAAATAATGTAAAGGAGGCCGTGAAAAACACTCCAGAAAGGTTTTCTTTGAAAAAAAAAATCATCATGAATTTTGGCGCAAAAAAACGCCTTACTATACTATGTCAAAAAAAATGCGATTTTTCAGACATGTTGTAAAAACGTGCCATATGATGAAATAATGTAAAGGAGGCCGTGAAAAACACTCCAGAAAGGTTTTCTTTGAAAAAAAAATCATCATGAATTTTGGCGCAAAAAAACGCCTTACTACACTATGTCGAAAAAAAATGCGATTTTTCAAACATGTTGTAAAAACATACCGTATAATGAAATAATGTAAAGGAGGCCGTGAAAAACACTCCAGAAAGTTTTTCTTTGAAAAAATAATCATCATGAATTTTGGCACAAAAAACGCCTTACTATACTATGTCGAAAAAAAATGCCATTTTTCAAACATGTCGTAAAAACGTGCCATATGATGAAATAATGTAAAGGAGGCCGTGAAAAACACTCCAGAAAGGTTTTCTTTGAAAAAAAAATTATGAATTTTGGCGCAAAAAATATTGTTGATGAATAAAAATGAGACGAAATTCGGTTTACAAAACAAAAACTCTGCTGAAATGTCTCTTCATTTTCCTTGACCAAAACGAGACGAGAAGAAATTATTTCGTCTCGTCTCGTTTTCCTCAAGTGATAAAGGTCCGTTGACGACGATATTTCGTCATCATTTTCGTTGACGAAAGCAACATTAGCTATACTATGACCTTTTTTTGGACCAAAGGCTATACTATGACGTTTTTTGGGCGACATGCTATACTATGACGTTTTTAGAGCGACATGCTAAACTATGATGTTTGTTGGACCAAAGGCTATACTGTGATGTTTTTTGAGCGACATGCTATACTATGACGTTTCTAGAGCGACATGCTAAACTATGATGTTTGTTGGACCAAAGGCTATACTATGACGTTTTTAGAGTGACATGCTATACTATGACGTTTTTAGACCAAAGGCTAAACTATGACGTTTTTAGAGTGACATGCTATACTATGACGTTTTTAGACCAAAGGCTATACTATGACGTTTTTTGGATGACATGCTATACTGTGACAATTTTAAAGAGACATGCTATACTATGTTTTTTGGACGACATGCTATACTCTGACGTTTTTTGGGTAACATGCTATACTATGATGTTTTTAGAGCGACATGCTATGCTATGACGTTTTTTGGGTAACATGCTATACTATGACGTTTTTAGAGTGACATGCTATACTATGACGTTTTTAGAGCGACATGCTATACTATAATATTTTTAGAGCGACATGCTATACCATGATGTTTTTTGGACGATATACTATGCTATGACGTTTTTTGGACCAAAGGATATACTATGTTTTTAGAGCGACATGCTATACCATGATGTTTTTTGGACGACATGCTATGCTATGACATTTTTTGGGTGACATGCTATACTAGGACGTTTTTAGAGTGACATGCTATACTATGACATTTTTAGAGCGACATGTTATACTATGACGTTTTTTTGGACCAAAGGCCATACTATGACGTTTTTGACATGTTGATTCATAATCTAGATTTTTTTCTGTTTTGTTTTTTGATGGGATTACCACAGACCTGACTGTGAACACCGCTGACACCCACCAGAGGGAGACGCTGCCTAAAATCTCAAGGCTGCTTGGTCGTGGTCTTTCTGGTCCTGCTCCAGAACGCCTTCATCAACTACATCTTCTTTTGAAGAGGCCCTCAGATGCTGCAATCTCTGACCTGAAGGAGGAACTGCTACTTTCACTCTGTAACGAGACGGTGGTTATTTTAAAGACCCAGCTCCTGGCGGCTTTGAGTGAAAGTTTAACACCCATCAAAACGGAACTACACACAGCTAAATCTGAGCTGTCGGTCAGTATTTCAAACATCAAGTCCGACCCGGCTGCCCTAAAGCACGCTGTGGGTGAAACGGAAACTTCACTCTCCACATCACCGACAACATCGTCACACTCCAAAGCAGAGCACCTGTCTGCTGAACTTTTAAAAGTGGACTATAAATGTGAAGAATGTGAGCAGCAGCAGACTGTGAGCAGCGGAACAGATGTGATCAGAAAGAAGTCATTTTCTTTTTTCTTTTCTTTCTGGTTGACTTGATCCTGTCAGATGCAGATGTTGGAGCTGATTCTGATCTTTCAGGATAAAAAAGCTGCTTTTCCTTCACAGACTTTTCAGGAAATTATTCTCTCAGGTTTTCTCTGCTATTTATATTTTTATTAGACTGGTCAGGAGGGCTGGTTCTGTCCTGGACCGTTCCCTGGACTCCATAGCGGAGGTGGGTGAGAGGAGGATGTTGGCAAAGCTCACATCCATCATGGACAATCCCTCTCACCCACTGCATGACACTGTGGGGTCTTTAAGCAGCTCCTTCAGCAGCAGACTGAGACATCCACCCTGCAAGAAGGAGCGCTATCGGAGGTCATTCATACCATCTGCCATAAGACTTTACAACATCAGTATCACTGGCTGATGTTAACATAACCTGGACTCATATCATTACCACCCCAAACTATAAAATTTGCACAGACATTATTGCACTGCTACATCTTTGCACTTTTAAACTTTATTTTTTTTTAGCCACTTTATACTGTCATTGTCTTACAGTGTGTCAATACTGTACTATTTCATCCTCATCTCTCACCCCTGTATATATTGGAAATATTATTACTACTGTTCTATTATTATTTCATTCCTATTACTATGTCTATTGCTACATAAGCTGCTGTAACAATGTAAATTTCCCCTGGCGTGGGGAGAAATAAAGGACTTATCTTATCTTATTATCTGTGATTATTTCATTATTTCTTTATTGTAAAAATAAAGTTTGAGGCATAAAGACTCATTTAGTTATTTTAATCCTGAAATCTTTGATGTAGCAGAACTAAACTTCCATTTTCCTTCTTGTACTTCTGATACTAGAACTAAATGTATCTTCAACATGGATCATCTGTTTTTTAATAAATCAGCAGCAACATCACAACAACAAATGAGACAATTTTCAACAAACTAATGAAACTGATGTCATTTAAAACTATCAGAGTCCGTTTTAGTGTCAAATTAAAGCTGATTACTGACAACTAGAACATTAACGTTACTGTTTAATCACATTTAAGTTTCCTGAACGTTACATTAATGTCAACCAGCCACAGTTTTATGAACTTGATGAACCACATTACAGGAACACAACACACTTCAGCTGTTTACATGAAACTCAACACATTAGCTTGATGCTACGTTAGCTTTAATCAGGCTACCACTGAGCAGCTAGCTCGGTTAGCATCGCTAACATTAAAGCTAATATTTACTATGCTAACTTTCTTCTCTGGTCAACACACACTGAAACAAACTCCACCAACATCTGGAGTGCATGGCACACATTATATCTGACACTAAAGCTGCATATAAAGTGCATTAAAAGCGGCACCGATACGAAAATAAACATTTACTTACTGAACTATCAGAGTGCTTTCAGTGTTTGCTGGTAGAATCAGCCGAAGGTAGAAAACTGGTTAAAACAAGACAACGGGCAGGAAAACTGTCTGTGGAAAATGTTCTGCTGCTCCACCGATAAATAAACCAGCAGTTATTATATCAGAATTAATCCAAACGAGGAGAGCAGAGTCTCTGCTGCCTCCTCCATAGGACCTGTCAATCATTCCAGACCGGACTGTCAATCAAGTAGTCCCGCCCCCTGGCTTTGCAAAACTTTAACGCTCTATAAAAAAAAATCAATATTGATTTATTTTAAGATCGGCCACCCGATCTCTCATTTTGACCATGAAAACTAACGAAAAAATATGTATATACAGTCTATGCACCGCACTCTGTTTGGCTCAACACTTGCTGATGACCACTTCCGGTCTCAGAAAATGAAAAAACTGACATTTTTTCGTTTCTGTCTCTTACTGATTTTACTTTCTTGTTATTCTAAATATAAAACGAAAATCAAAGCATTTAAAAAAAATCGTATATCCCTTTTTGATCATGAAAAGGAAAACGCCTTGTATTTCAATTTTAATTTTTGTATTTTAAAACGAAAATCAAATAACCACTCGTTTTTTATACCCGTTCAATACCCGTTTCAGAACGGAAAATCCAATTACCAGATCCGTACACGGACCGTGGTGGATGTCTGGTGTGTGTGTGGGTTGTGTGTCTGAATGTTTTTGTAAAAAAAAAAAAAAAAAAAAAAAAAAAAAAAGTGGGACTGAAACGAGTGAGAGCTCCTATCTGTGCAGACTACAGCTGAAAACTACAGTTGTAGTTGTCGGCTGAAAAACTGCAACTCCCGGCAACAACGTCACTTCCTGTTGATGGGGACGGGAGCCTCTCTGGTATGGACACATAAGAATCATGTGACAGGTCATGGCCGCAACGTGATCATGCTTATTTCTACGTAAGAAGTCCTCCTAATACCGGTGGTCTGGTTTATAAAGAGTTTTGTTTTGTGCGCTTTATTGTGCATTTTTACAAACCCGTCACTGCAACGAAAACCCACCCTGAGACCTGGTGAATGTGTGAAATGTTAGTGTAACTCCCCAGATTTTATATGCAAAAAGAATTATCGATCTATCTTATCTGGTTTAAAA
The DNA here is from genome assembly GCF_022539595.1 of Amphiprion ocellaris. Classification (NCBI taxonomy): domain Eukaryota; kingdom Metazoa; phylum Chordata; class Actinopteri; family Pomacentridae; genus Amphiprion; species Amphiprion ocellaris. The sequence goes on along the minus strand of NC_072766.1, from coordinate 22,038,469 downwards.
TCTACAGCCAATCAAAAATCAATATGCAAAATGTAGCGCCAGCGCTACGCTGGGTTCTAAAGGGTTAAAGGGAGATATGAAAGGTTACTGAAAACCAGACTGACAGAAAAGAAGATGACAAGGCAGAGAGAGACTAAGGTTGTATTTATGCAACTATTTCCCGGAGACAACTGCATTCTAGGCAAAAATAAACCTACGTATAAGAAATGCTTTGCTACTTTTATTGTGGGTTATATCAACTGTGTACATTTACAGAAGCAAATTCAATCAGTGTTGGAAAGACACACTCCAAAATACATGGACAAATCTGGACAGTTTCATTAACTGACACTTCAATGATATTTATTTATTTATTTGGTAGGGACAGTGCACATTAATGAACGCCCATTTATTCAGAAATGGGCGTAAATATGCCGGATTATAGCACAATGCTAATTTACATCTGTAGTCCCTAAGAAAAAAAAAGACATAACAGTGAAACATAAAACAATAAGACACAATAAAAGCACACTGCAAAAAAGTACACAAAGAAAACATAACAGTGAAACATACAATAAAACATAGGACAATAGATCACAATAAATGGTCAGTAGGTTGCAATAAAAAGACAATAGCTTCATACCCCATTAGCAACACCTCTAGCTCTGAAAATTAAAGAATGGCAATAAAGAATAGTCCAGTCTGTTCAGTAAATATCTGTTATGATGTAGTCTACAGTCAGCCCTGTCTCCCAAACATTACATTCCTATACAACTATACTACTTGAAGTTTTGAGGGAATAATTCCTTCCTGCCACAAATGTAGTTTCTCATCAAAATGTAAGAATTTGGCATAGTAGGAAAGTCTTTCAGTTTGTAATAGCTATAAAGTCTGTGTAAGAACGATGGAGGTAAAAGTCAGCAGAAGGACATTCACCCAGGAGACAGGCATTTGTTTCCCTTATGGGACCACTTAAATTTTGTTTTCACTCACTGTTTACTTTTGGGTTCCACTCAGTTTGGTTAGGTTTAGGCACAAAAACTACTTGGTTAGGTTTTGGAAGCTATCATGGTTTAGGTTAAAATATGACCTTTTCACAATATATTTGAATCTTTTCCTCTATTTCCTGAACTATCAGACTTATGAATTCTGTCCCATGTATTATGTGACTGCAGGCCTGAAAGGAGCAACAGTAGAGCAGTAAATAAATGTCAAAGCTATGTTGATTTGAAACATATTTATGATATGTGATGAACAAACGTAATCTGGCAGAAAGTGTTTCCCTCAAAATGTAATTTGAGAATGCAGTTTAGCTGTATAGTGTTGCTGCAGTGTTGTGTTGGTGATACAAGTTCCACTTTTTTTCTGCACAGAACCAAAATTTTACCTCATTTCTTAAACATGATTATGATCTCTGTAAATATTATCCCAAGTGCATTCAACATAAACTGATTCAAGTTTACTTTCTCACAAAACAACAGCAAATAACAGTACCTCCACTTGATATTTTGGTGCTCATCCCCTGGGCATAGATAAGTGTTTACTACTCCAGAAAAGATGTTCCTCACAGTCTCGCTAACCTTCATTCTCATTCTGTTTTCTTTCTGAAGGTCACTGTTTGCTTTCCCCTCTCTGTATACATTACATTTCACAGTCTATTGCTTCATTCTCATCTAATGACTTGCAGACTGCACTGTCTGATTTGCCAAAAATGAAAGCAGACATGACAGACTAAATGACTTCAATACTACTCGGGAGGAGAACTACATACCCTCGGTGAAAAACACACACCAGATAAATAACAAATAGAGAGGCAGGCAAAGCTATCAAAGAATACAATCATGATGCAATAAAGCTGCACAACAGCAGAAAAGACATGATTAAAGTTGTTTATGTTTACCAAAACCTTTATACATCTGAAAATAAGACTAACACGAAACAACTAGATGAATTTTTTGATAAAATAACAATACCAAAGATTTCACAAGAAGAAAAGGACAAATTGGAAACCCCCTTAACAGAGGAAGAAGTAAAGAAGGCAATTAATGCAATGAAAACTGGAAAGTCACCGGGGATTGATGGCTTTCCGGCTGAATTTTACAGGAGATTTACAGACACACTCTGCCCATTTTTAACAAGAGTATTTCATGAAGCTTTTGAACATGGGCTGCTTCCTCCAAGTTTTAATCAGGCAATAATATCACTTATCCCGAAGACTGACAAAGACGTAACGGACCCAGCCAATTATAGACCAATAAGTTTAATAAATGTTGACTGTAAAATATTATCTAAAATACTAGCAACAAGATTAGAAACTGGGTTACCACAAATTATACATAAAGACCAAGTTGGGTTTATCAAGGGCAGATCTGCATCTGATAATATGAGAAGGTTGTTACATCTCTTATGGTTGAACAAAAACAATGTTGATCCTGTGTTAGCCATATCTTTAGACGCCCAAAAAGCGTTCGACAGGGTAGAATGGTCTTTTTTATTTACTGCTCTGAAAAGGTTTGGTTTGGGTGACAATTTTTGTCACTGGATTAAGATTCTGTATTCCAAGCCACAGGCAGCTGTTTTTACTAACGGGGTACTCTCCCATTTTTTCGATATTTCCAGATCGACCCGTCAAGGGTGCAGTTTAAGCCCTCTTTTATTTACCATCTTTCTAGAGCCCTTGGCTATTCAAATTAGAGAAAATTCACTAATCAGAGGTGTGTTGGGGGGAGGAAGGGAACACAAATTGTTTTTATACGCAGACGACATTTTGGTTTTAAGTAAAGACCCTGCTAACTCTATTACAACTCTGCTAGAGGTTATTGATGAATACTCAATGTACTCTGGGTATAAAATTAATTGGCAAAAATCTGAAGCCATGCCAGTCTCTCAATCTTGCAGTCACGGCTCTGTGTCTGGTTTCAATTTCAGGTGGATGCATAAAGGGATGAAGTATCTAGGAATTGAGTTGGACCCAGACATTGAGGATATTTTGGCTGACAGCATGGGCAAATTGATAAACAAAATTAAGACAAATTTGGATAAATGGAGTAAATTAAATTTGACATTATGGGGGAAGGTAAATGCAGTGAAAATGGTCATAACCCCACTTATTAATTACTATACCGGAATGTTACCAATATGTATCCCCCAGCCACTATTATTAAATTACAATAACATGATAAAACACTTTCTCTGGGATGGTCGTAAACCACGCATTAACCTAAGTCGACTCTGTCAGCCGAAAAAGGAAGGGGGCTTAGCCCTGCCCAATGTGGAACACTACAGTATATCCTTCGAAATGTCTAGACTAGCCAAACATTGGGCGGGGAAAGTTGACCTGGATTGGATTTTAATTGAACAGGAACTTACTTCTCCATTTACGCCAATCGAAACTTTATCTCAAAAGTTGAACAAAGACAAGTTTGAAAATCCAATCTTAAAATTTTCCAAAATGGTATGGCTGGAGGTACATAGAAAATACAAGCTTGATCCGTATGTCATGAGGTACTCGTCTTTATGGAACAACCCCAAAATTAAGATTGGCAAACAGTCTATCTACTGGGCACAATGGCTACGAAAAGGTATAAGAACTGTTGGTGACTTATTTGAGGGCGATGTCTTTATGACATTTAATGAAATCAAGCAGAAATTCAAATTAGAGGGTCATGGCCACTTTTGGAAGTATTTACAGATACGGGATTGTTTAAAAGGAAAATATAAATCACAGGAGAGAACCCCAGTAGAGACATTTCTGCTATTACCTCCACTACTGTGTAAAGCCTCTAAATGGTATAACGTTTGCCCTTGGGCAAATAATAACACAATTAAAAGTCTAAAAGCAATATGGGAAAAAGATTTACATTGTTTTATAGATGACGATATTTGGGATTCAATTATGTCAAATTCTGGATTATATGTTAGAGAAGCCAAGGGAAAATTCATTCAATATAAAATTCTCAATAGATATTACTATACCCCCTCTCGACTTTATAAAATGGGTATTAGCAGAAATGATCTGTGTTGGAAATGTCAGAAAGCTCAGGGTACTTTGATGCATGCTCTGTGGGAGTGCCCTTTGGTTTTTCCGATTTGGAACAATGTTTTAAGTTATATGCAGAGTTGGTTATCTTGTAATGTACCCAAATCACCTAGACTATGTTTATTAGGAGATAGAACAGAGGTGCCCTTGTTAAACAGACATAGTTTTAGAGTTTTAAATACTGCTCTTGTGACATGTGCATGTCTGATCCTAAAGTTATGGAAGGATCCTCATTCCCCAACTCTGAAAATGTGGAAAGAAAAAATGACTGAGAATGTGGCCTGTGAGAAGATGTTAGGACGACTAACCTCTAGGAATGAAGACGCGATGGAACAATGGGACAATTTTTGCACCTTCCTGTCTACAAACTGAATACAAACTTAATGCATCACGACAGCTGGTTTTGTACTGAACCTCACATTTTGTTGTTTGGGTGTTTTTGTCTGTGTTCTGTGGTTAAAATGTAAAAACATGGAATAAAAACTTCAATTACAAAAAAAAAAAAAGTTGTTTATGCAATGAAATAGGAAGCTGTTATTTTATTTTTGAATTGTGCTTTTATAAAATTGCATTTTGCCTGGGACACGATTATAAAAGCCGTCTGTGCAATGTTATCTCTTACTAATGCTACTATTTTATATTTGTGAATTACATTTGGAGAAAAAATAAGGGCACACAGGTTTTTATTTGTTTGTTTTTCCAGACTGTATCAGACAAACTTTCACACTGAACATTTTCGTAAGTGTTTACTGCTAATATCATGAGCCAGACTTGAACTTTAATGTCCTCAAGGCAACTAAGCGAATTACTAATAGAATTAGAATAAATTTGCGAACATGGAAGTCAAAACAGTTGATTATAAAGTTTTTTTTTTTAAACAAGGAATTTGTGCACAACATTTGAGACATAACCTTCTTATTTGACTGAATTGGGACTCTCAAGATAAATGCTTCCCCATTTCTTGGCAAATAAAGTTATTTTGATTCCTATTTATGGCTGTAAAACGGAGGACAAATTGAGCAATGAAGCTCTGACCCTGCAATGTCACATCTTAAAGCTCCCACCAAGATAGTTTTCCGTCGATAACCGTACTGCTTATCTCAAATTCAATTACAACATCATGCTATAGAGTTTGCAGGTTTTCTTCACTGTGTTTGATAGTGTACCTTTACCCAGTATTGCCTCTGGGCTCATCTTTGAAATGCTACAAATGCTGTAACAACACAGGATAATTTAATAGGTTTCTGACTGCCAATCCCCAAGAGCCAAGACGAGACAGGAAAAAAAAGGCAGCTATTCTAATGTGTGTTTGGCTCTCTTCCTTGACTCTGCTGCAACTAGCACTGATAGGAATGATGGTTTTTATATGTATCTCTTTCTGAGTGGCGGCAGATGTTCCGTATTCTCCAGCAGCGCTCCGTTCCGGGGGGAAATCAGGGAAAACTACGCACTATAAAATTAAACCACTGACACTTCACCGGCCCTGAAACCAAATAGGGCCCGCAGCATCTGCAAGCTGGAGCGAATCCATCATTTCTCATTTTTAGGGGGTTCCATCTGCGCTAAGTTTCATTAACACTGGCTGTATCTGCAGTGAGCTCCATTCTAATGGCTAAACGCCGCACCACTCAGTCACCAGGTCCAATTGTGTTTAATACCAGATGAAAGCATATAGAGTTTCAAAACAACAAAACAATACAAACAAGTCAAATCAAGCATTCTGCAGTTTCATTATGCATGAAACGGCAATAATTATCATCACTAGTGTGTGTCACAGGGAGTTAGACTCTGTCCTACCAAAGGAACAGCCATCCATCCATTATCTAGCCACACATGTTCAAAATGTGTGTTCCAGTTTGAATCACAGATTTCTGGCTCTGAATGGTACAGATGGTGGAGATGATTTCCTGGATGACTCGTTTGAGTTTTGTTTTAGGTCCACATCCCAGAAATGATTTGTTGCTCTTTACAACAGAATCAAAAATGAAAGAAAAAAAAATACGGATAGAAATAAGGTTGGGGTAGGAAAATGCACTTCACTGCTTCCACTAGTGTGCAAGAGTTTCCGACTGAAGTGGGGATGTTTTTAAAGAACAATATCATGAGACGTTATTAATCATCATTTAACTTTACACAGAGTGTATTTAACAGAAAGAACAGACTTGGTGATGTTGACATCAGGCCTCTGTGAGGGTCATAGCGTCTGTTGGAGGTTCCCTTGTTCTTCCTGTAGCTAAACGTTGTTCTCTGGTAGAATTGTTCTTTTTAGATGTTGTCATACTGTCTTCAGTACTACTGTGAGCATCTAAAGTGGCTGAAACTTTAGCTTTATTATGCTTTTTTCACATATATTTATAAATGGTTCACTTTAATCTGGAATAGGTTGCATATTGTATAAAAAGAGACTGAAACTGGATGCTTAAGATAAAGGCAAACGAAGCTGTAACCTGTAGTTTAACACACTTCACAGTATCTGACCTACTTGACCTTCCTGAGCGTGAGGAAGGAAGAGAAGATCTTGTCTATTATATGAAACTTTGAAAAATTTTAATGATACAATGTCCTTTTGCATGCCTTTTTAATTTAAGTGACTGTATTCAGTTTTTTTTTTTTTTTTCGAGTGTTCTACATTGTAATATTTTAGCCTCCACTAGTAGCCAGTGACACCCAGTTGAACCTGGATAAGGGGATTAGGCCTCAGGCATTATGGGGATAGTAAAGATCAAAAGAGAACCAGCAGTGGTCAGACTGTTCAAGCAGGTAGACTGGTGGAACAAAGCCTTTTTAATTACCCTTTTAATTGTCCCTTTAACAGTATGAATTAGCATTTTAATGATGGGTATGTAATTAGGGTGGAAAAGGCTACGAGAGCTGGAGGCTGCTAATAATGCCTCTCAGCTCAGAGATCACAGCAACAGGAGACAAGAGTGGCTGCACCTGAGCGCCGACACACACTGCACCACTCAGCCAACAATGAGCAGATGCTACATATACACACACGTGCACAGTGGAGCTTTTTGCACACACACACACACACACACACACACACACACACACACACACACACACACACACACACACACACACTCATCTATGGCTGCATACAGGCAAACATTTAGCAGCCACTGGGGTGAACAATTGGTGGACATCCAGAAACAGACAGAACACAGTGACAAACATTTTCATACACACACACATACACAACCCCATGCCAAGACTCAAAGGCCGATTAAATCATTAAACTAATAATAAACCATTACACATTAAAGTAATGATATCATCAATCACCACTGCATATTGGAACCCAAACCTGATGAATTTCTTTGTTTGTATTAGTGCTATGATGGGAACAATAACTTTGTTAACTATACAAGAACGACTAAACACACAGACACAGATGCTGGTGTAAACAGACAGCTTAAACACACACACACACACACACACACACACACGTTCCAAGCACACAGCCTATCAGTGCAGCTGTCTTACAGCAGATAGCTTTGAGGACCTTGGCAATTACAACATTCACAACAGGCTCCTGTTACAGCTCGCATGTAGAGATTGAAGGATGGTAAAGGATGAGAGTAGTTTGGCTAAAAGCTTTCCAGCTAATTAAAAGACTAACGCAGCTTCCAAATGACCATTAGTATTCATTTGGCTTGTATGCAAAAAAGGCAGAGTACATCTTAACATGAAATGATGTGCAAGATAAAAGCGCCCAGCATCAAATATGCCATTTCTGTGTGCCCATCATTTATTGTAACCGAAACCTTTACCTATGTTCACATGCTAGGCGCATTGTTCTCCTGCACAAGCAACATCAAAGATTCTAGTAATCATCTGTTCTCAAGGGGGATGCAGTGTTTTTCATCTGAATATGTAATAACTTAAATCTGCCTGTAGGACGCACAATACAGACAGTAATTATATGACATAATGGCAGTATATGACAAACAGCAGTGCATATCTGATTGTGCTCCAGTAATGATATCTGCAGTGAATAATGGATGCAGCTACCTAAAAGCTCATATATTATGAATTCAAAGCATCCTTTTGTTTTGTGTGTAATGAAATATAAATGTGCTCCCTCTGTTTGACCCTTTAACAGTTGCTTAGTAGCTGCCAGTATTAACGATTGGATGCTAATGTTATGCTGCCATGCAACAGTAGTGATACACATTTATATAATGTGAAAAGAAGCCAAACCTGGCATGTAGCTTTTATTTCTGTGAAGCCTGTAATCAGCCCGAGTCTGAAACCTGCCCTTCTTCTAGCTAATCTTACTCTAATTGCAGCCACCCTTTTACAGGCCACAAACTTGGTAGTATTTAGCCATCGCATTAAGATTATTTAACCGGAGCACTAGACAGAAATATCAAGGCAGAATAGAGAACTGTCTTTGTGCAGTGTTGTTTCTGGGAGAGACAGAAGGGCTCCTCAGTATGCTCTGAACGCCCGTTCTAATTATTTTTCCCAGAGATGAGGTCACATTCCTCGTGGCCCAATCATGAAGAGAGGATAGCTTGTTATTAACAATCTGCACACAAACAAACATGCTGGCTAAAAGACATCCATTCAGCAGAAACCCTCAAGAGTTGTTTTTTTTTCCTTCTTCCCTGCTCTAGTTGCAATGATTAAATTCAAACAAACAAATGAAGAAACACAGCGAGGAAAACAAATAAAAAATAATCTTAATATTTTGGCTATGAGAGCTTTAACTTTGGAATAATAGAACAGATTTTTCTCTTTTCCCTTGAGGCATGCAGGACTATGGCATGATGACACAGCGGGCAATAATGCCATTAGCAGACTATTACTGTTATTTGATGTGCATAAAGCAACCCTTCTGCAGATGGTTTAGTAATGTTCAGGGGTATTAGGCCTGTTGTCATGGTGAACACAAAGGCTGCAGCAAAACTGTCGGGGAAAGTAATTGTGGTAATAAGCCTTTCTTGTCCTAATGGAGTTGTTTACAGTGATGTTGAACACACAAAAAAAGGCAAGTCAGTACATACATTTGCATCATCTTCCTTTGATGGCGGGTACACATGCAATATCTATGGTTCTTTAAGTATTACAACCTTCTACGTTTTTATGAAGGCTGACGGTGAGGTGCTGATGTCGAACAAGTTGTTGTCAAAGACCTCTCAGTAGATGGTGCTGAACCTGAGGGCTTGGGAGCTAAGGTCTTCCTTGCCATACACTTATCAGGCATAACATTATAACCACCTGCCTAATATTGTGTTGGTCCCCCTTATGTTGTCAAAAATGCTCTGAATGGACATGCATGGAGGCCTGGACAAGAGGACTTCTCGGGGTGTTTTATGAGGTCTGGCAGCAGGACGTTGGCAGTGAATCCTTTGGGTGATCTGGATTGTGCAGTGGGACCTCTGTGAATCAAACTGCATCCTGTTGATCAGAATGAAGTCTAGGAAGTTTGGAGGTCAAATCCACATCTTGGGCGATTGTCATGTTTTTGCAATGTGGTGGGGTGCATTTTCCTGCAGGGGTAGGCCAGTGACATTTAGAATTGCCATTGGCATGAAGGAGTGTGCTTGTTCTGGGACAATGTTTATTTGGGTGTCTAAGTCTCTTCAACACGGATCCCAAAATCCAAGGTGTTCAAGCAGAACACTAGATAGTAGCAATATGATCAATGTTATTCTCTTCAGCTGTCAGTGGTCATAATGTTGTGGCTGATCGGTGCATGTGTGCCATTTCTTTTAGTGCTTCATATTGCTCCTTTTCAGCATAGGACAGGGCGGGACTCATCACCCCGGTAACCTAGGAAATAGAAAAGTGACAAAAATGTTGTGAAAGGGTCATAATTTAAACCAAACATGCTATTTTCTTAAACCTTACCACACAGTTTTGGTATCTGAACTAACCAAGTTTCTAACAAATAGTTATCATGAAAGCATCAACTGAAATGTGATATTTTCCTAAACCTGACTAAACAGGGAGTGAAAACTTAGAACAGACAATGAATGAAACTGAAACTTCTGTCTACGAATAATAGTTTCAAACAGGTCCTGAACTGCAGCTGCCCAGGTGAAAATATCTGGTGTCTCCTACCTCCTCACACGGATTTAGTTGCTTTTTCATACTGGAAACCTTTTCGACTACATCATTGTCTTACCTTTTGGTAATTTGCTCGATTGTTTCAAATCACAAGTGCTTTTCTTTCCAAATAAGAATGTGGTGTAGTTATAGAGAAGTGTTATGTTTGGCAGACAGGGTTGCATAGATCGACTACTGGAGATTGTGATTGCAGATTGAGCAACAAGTCCGCTGTTGTGTATGGAAATATTTAGTGTTCCAGTTGGATCATCAGGAACCACTTGCAGACGACCAAAAGCCAGAATGCAAATTCTTCTGTGTTTGTAATGAACAGAGGAAACACTTCAAACTTATCTAAGCAGCTGCCACATCTAGACACATAATCCAAACTGAGAGATGTTACAATTAATTTGTTTAACTGCTCTATGTTTTGCTCTGGTTTACAACTTGGTATTGAGAATCGGAGCATTTCAGTGGTATTGGTTAGGTCTAAACAGTTCATTAATTTTAGATCAAAATCGCAATTTGAAACAATGTAAATAGCAAATCAAGTCCTATGTTACTGGGGTTTAAACTGTTGTGCCAGTGGTTTTACAAATTCATGCCATCCTCCTTGTGTGACAGTCATGTTTTTTATGATATTATGTGGTTAATTCTCCACCACATGTTTAAAATCTATTCCACAGTGAATGTTGACCTGAAGCTTGATGTTAAAAAAAATATATCACAAAACAAATGGCAATATGTCAGAAAAATCTCAATTAAACATTTTTCCAAAATTGCTTAACCCTATTTATTGGTAGAAGCTACCTAATTTTATAATACTATGACATCCCTAATTGAATCCAGCAATTTGTGGCAAATATTGCCATATATTTTAAACCCTGCTACTCTCTTTACTTTATAATGTTTTGTTTTTAAGCCATTAACTCTGTCTCAGCAAAAGCTACAACACCCAACCTATCAAAATATAACAAAATCTATATGGTGTATGCCTTATTGTTGTATTCACAAAGGTTATCTAATGAACCAAACAAAGCAACAACACATACAACACATATTCACAATAGTATCCAATCTGTGCAGATAACAGTCACATCTGAGCCTATACTGGCCACACAGTCGCACACATTCGCTTTCACACACACTTTTTTCTTATCAAATTTGATATTTTGCAGAGCCCACTCGTCCACGTTCACAATAGGAAGAGTTGATTCTGCTGAAGGTCACCACGACATCCGAGCTGAATGAATGACATTTAGAGTTCAGTTTCCTATTTTTCACCATTTTCTTTGAAAGGCGTTACGCTACATGGACGGACCATCCACACATCCGCATTCACACACGTTCACACACAACCGTACTGAAAGCTTTCTGCTGCCTCTAAGCTGTATTTTACTGCACTGAGTTATACATACAGTAATGACTTGGCCGATCCCAGAGTTACTTCTCTCTTACCTTGGAACACATCGGACCCGGAAACACTTAGTGCAAACAAGAGTGACTCCTCAAATGTATGTATAATTTAAAAAAAGGAGTCATACACTGTAACAAAAATGTTTAAGTGCTCAAAATTAAAGCAATTGCTACAATTCAAAAGATTTATTATAAGCCTCGGGCTGTTCTGTTAATCTCACTTACACCCCTGGATAATGAAAAACTGCATTTGATGTTATTTCACAACTAATATTGAGGATTACAAAGCATAAGCATTAGTTTTCAGTAAGCAATAATTACAGAAACATTTGTTTTCAGTTGACTGTTTTTTTTGAAGGAATTAGCTTACTTTACATACATACATTTCCTAAACATTTCTACTCGCGTTTTTGCTTCTGTTATTAAAAGATGATATTTATTTTCTAACCCTGTCCCAAAAGGACATGTCTCTTTGTGCTCCCATCCAGGATAATCAAGTCATCCTTGTCCACATGCCTCTCTGTATCTCTCCTCCAGCGCCCTGACCTTTATCTTCAGCTAAATCTTATTTGCCTTCAGGACTTTATAGGGTTTTCCACTCTTTCATAATCTATTTGCAGTGTCCTACAGACTTTTCATTGCTATGACATTTGACAAAAAAACTTAATGGTAAGATATTTCAGTCCCTGTATTCATTTGAGGTCGACTTTTAGTGAACCATTTTGGAAGCAGTGGGTGAGATGGATTGTGAGACGCTTTGCTCCGGGGACATTTTCCCCATCGTTCAAGGAGATTACCTTTTTGGATGTGTGCTTCATTAAGCAGCTCCCAAAAGCATAAAAACACTCTGAAGAAAAAGCATAAAAAAAACTTTGTGGAGTTTCTAGTGTTTACTGTCCAGTAAAAGGAGAATGTAATGGACTACATAACAAACCAATGAATCACCACCAGTGTTTACTGTCGGATTTTTTCTCTGTAAATGACATAATGACTTTTCTTCCTCAGCAGAGAGGCACTAACTGAGGGAAACACACAACACAGAGTCTGAATGGATTAAACTAAACGTACCATGCTTAATGTAAACAGAGTTAGACTTGTAGTTTAGCTACTATGTTATTTCAGTGTTTATTGCATTTTTATACAAGTGTCATTTGTTGGTTGTATAAATTTCAGAAATTTGGGAACATTTGTCCTCATTTTTGAGTACATACAGATGTGGTCATTAGTGCCCTTGCACTTCATAGAAACAATCTGAAAAGCTTGTCTGTTATGTATACCTGCATGCCTTGGTTTGCCATGGAGAAGAAGAAAGATGCTGTGAAAAGGCAGAAGTCTTCTTGTTTCTGCAAAATCCCTCTAAAATGGCCTGAACTGAATTATCAAAGTGGTGATAACTAAAGTATGTCAGTTGTGGTGATATTTTAATCAGAATATTGTCTCCTATTTGTAACATAAGTGCTTTTGGTACCATTTTGTGCCACAGTTTAAACTCAGACGAGAAAGAAAATAGTTGCTCAGCGTTACCCCAGGAAGACTCCACTTTTCATAGCATGGCTCCTGCAGCAGGACCAAAAACATCCATCTAAAAGCATACTGAATACAAAGAAAACATTGGACCTCTCTGAAGTGGACTGATCTTAATCCTAAAAAGCTGAAACTCTCATTATGGGGAAGGGCCCTATCAAAGAGACAGAGGACACTGAGACAGCCTCATCTGAAAACTGCACAGTGCTGTACATGTCATGGACGAGGCTATTTTAGTGCCGTTGTGACATTTTGTAAAAAGGGAACTATAGTATAGTGCACTATTGTTAAATGGGGAGTGACTGGGGACAGATATGAGCCATTTATCAGTGTTGTACTTCGAAGTAATAATTATTGCTTTATTTGCATACCTACACTGTGGTAAATTGATTGATCTCCACTCTTCTCCTACTAGACAGTGCTAAGCTGTACTACTACTTCTTACTTCTGTCTGCTGGCTGATGCTGATAATTAATCCTGCCCTGTTAAGTTGTTCTGCTCCAGACTTAATTACAACAAAAATATATTACATGACATATGATACATTTGAAGTGACCAGCAAGCAGATCATCAGTGTTACAGCAGAGAGAAGATGTCTGAAAGGTCAACAAAAGACATTTCTAAGCGTTCAGCTCACTGAGAGAGTCTTTACTGTTTTTGTTCATCTGCTGTTTAACAACCGGCACTCGAAAGGCCTTAGTGGCATTTGGGGATCAGATGGTTGTGACAAGTTTTTATGAATATCTTTTTAAAAAATATTTCTTAAAACCACAAAATAAAAAAGCCATCTAAACAACCACAGAGACATTTTCTTGCACCAGTTTGAATAGGACAGTCTCTGTAGCCTGCAGTTGTGGGGGTGGAGGAGGAGGAGGAGGAGGAAGAGGAGGGTTGGAATCAGTGACATTCTTCAAGGCCAGTGTAAGATTAAAGACCGGGGCTGTCGTGCCTCTGATCATATATTCACAAAAGATACCCTATGAAGAACACATCTTTAAAGAGAGGCTGGCTGAAAATAAGACCACTACTTGTGAATATTTGTGGCAGCCCATTATACATATCATATAAATGGTCCATTACTGAGTAAGGAGATTACACCCCAGAGAGTTTTTTTTAGTTGCCCTTCTCATTTTCTGTTTGCCCTCTTTTTTTGGCACAGTCCTGTGAGCAGCTGCCTCCAGTGGCACAAGTTTGTCCTCTGTGATGTTTTATGTGTGGAAAAATCATGGATCCTAGATTTGGATTTATCCGGCAGAGCTCTGTCTTTTTTTTTCTCTCATTTTTGATCAGACTGATTCACTCCAACATTATAGCATTGTGGCATTGAGCTCAAAGTGCACTGGAAAAAAAAGAAAAGCTTACAGCCTTGGGCGCAATGTGCAACCAGGAGCATTTATGCAGAAATGAAAAATGTCAATAGTGCTTCCTTCCATAATATTGCCTATTTCAGTAGCACATAACACTGGCCTGTGACTCATGGACATAAATTCAGTGCACATAGTACAGTAAACCGAATAATGATTAATATAACTTTCATCTTGGGTTTGCTTCACTTGGTGTGGCCTTGGGTCCTTTAATAGTCATGGCACAGCTGAAAAATGTAATAGCTAGCTATTCTGCATGTCCTTCAAATAACATGTATCCATAATGGATTCTCATTGGTAGACATGTACATATACTGCACCATAAGCCTTGCCCTTTTTGTATCTTTCACAAGAGTGTTAATCATGAACTCTGCTAGATCACAAGCCCCTGGAACGCAACAGCAATTGGCTTGGCTGCTCGGAAATATTAATATAATAATCAAGCGTTTCAGGTTGCTCTTAATTCAATTGTCTCTCTTAACATTTCCCTGCTATGTCAATCAATGTGTCTGCCTTGTCTTTAAAGCAACAGAGGAGTTATCCATTCCGGCACCATTAAAACATCAATGTCTTTTTTTCTGCTAAATAGCAGAAGAAAGATAATTGGCATGTGTGCATGCATATTAATTAACTGATAATGAGACGATAAGGCCCCCTCTCTATCTGCAGGTGTGGAACCACTAATCAATTGGCAGTGAAATGGGGTAAAAATGCGCTTCTTTTATCCGACTACTGAAATTAAAAACCTATTTAGTACCACGATTTCCAACAAAGTGCTTTTCATTTATCTTCTCCAGCACATTATTCAATCACACTTTCCATTTGTATAATGGTAATATTTTCATGTAATTTCCACTGCCTCTTAGATGGGTATTTTTGATATGGCTTTGCAAAATGGCTATTCCATTCCAGCTCCATTCACTAGCTGGTAATAAACTTACAACCTATATTTCAGATTAAATGTCTTCAGCAAATGGAGCCAGCCTCACGTCTCACAGCAACGTGGGAAGATCACTCCTGCTCCCTGGTGGCAGCTCAGGGAACTGTTCCTCTGTTTGTTGCTGCCCCCTGCTGGCAAAAACCAGAAAGTGCTGGAACATGTTTTTAACTCAAAACTCTTTGCAGCAGTTCATTATTTGCTGTGTAAAGCACTCGCTGGCTCTGATTGTCCAAATGAACAGCAGTAGCAGTCTTCAGATATGCAGAGCATGCTATCTAGTTCAGAGCTGCAAGGTATCCACAGCTGAAACATAAGCTGACTATCTTAAAGGGTTGCTTGCTTTAGCCTGCAGCAGAATTGGAAGCGTTTGAAAGAGTGTGTTGTAACTATCAGCCCTGACCAGAGGTGTGTGAGCGTGAGAGAAGAAGAGGAGGAGGAGGAGGATGAGGAGGATGAACATGAACGCAGTGATCGGCTGTGAAAAACAAAGGCGGGCGATGCAAAGTACGCCCCGGGGGTGTGTGCAAAGATCTAGACGAAGGCTGAAAAAGAATAGAAAGGCAGCACAGGTACACAACTACACAGCTCAGGATTCGAATCAGTTTATTTATCACAAAATAGTTTCTGAAATACGAACAGAAGAGTTGGATTTCTTCGAAAGTGTGCGTTTTTGAGCGTGTGTGGCTGGCCCAGATGACACCAGAGGTTGATGGACAGTAGTGCAGCATCACCTCCTCCTGCTGACAGGCCCTCCTTCACCCTGGGACAGGCCAATCTGTACACACTGCAACACAGACACCACAGAGCCCATCTCAGTCACCACACAGCCCATTTGTCATGTCAAACAGCCTCCGAGAGACACGGCGGTCAAGTTATAGAGGTGATTGTATCAAAGTGACCCCAATGCAATGCTCATAAATTGCTTGCTTTGTGTGGAGGCAATACATCCATGTTCATTGATAGAAATGAAAAGAGAATGAGCGGACAGACAGCTGATTTCATGCAGATGGTGATTAACATATGAGAAAAAACATACCTTTTTGGGTCATTTGTCTTACCTGGAGAAGAGTTTCCGATGGGGCAAAGGAGCCGCTCAGCTGGAACTCTCTGTTTTTTCTTCCTCCTCTTTCTCTGTTGTTCCATTCATTTCTTCTGCAGACACCTCCTTGGTGGAAGTGGCCGTCTTCGGCCTTTCCTCTGGCTTTTCAGACGGGTCCACCACTGTGGTGCCTCTGCTTGTGTTGCAGCCCATGATTTGGCCAAATCTAACAGCGTACAGTTGATGTTCAGCTGATGGGAGTCTTGAAGTGTATAGAGCGTGAGAACGCCAGTCATTACCATAAAACCTGTCTGAATGTTGTGTGTTCTGGTGCCTTTGTTCTCTATGGCAACCTTGACACTTCCTGTTGTGTTGAACATGCTAACCTGACTGTGTTGGTTTTATTTTACAGTTCTCAGTCTACTGGATTGTTCTGCCTTTTTTAGAATGACCTCCCAGGCAACATTGGTTGAGAATTAACTCAGAAGCGTGTCAAAACATGGTTACTGATAAACACTGAAGGGGATTGTGTGCAAGTCACAACGCCGCCTCGGTTACCACATTTCCCACAGTGGAAGGAGTTTATATTTTTATTCAGTGAGAGGAGGAAACTTTATCCATCATCAGTCTGCCCATGTCAGAGCAGATTCTTAGTTACAGATTAGTAAAACTCAAGAGGGGTGAGGCAGAAAAATGAAAGCAAATGATAATTAATCACAAAGGGATGGAATATTGTATGAATTGTGTTAGTGAGTCCCTTGCTGTTTGGTCACTAGGCAATGCTGCTCTGTCGAGTAAAACAGGTTATCTGGTTGCGTCTTACTGACTTTGTACAAAGAGATCACAACTGAGAGGCCATAAGGCTGAGTATAAGCCAGCTCCCTCAAGAATTACACAAAGTATAACAGGCACATTTAACAGAATCCAAACAGCCTTTGTTGTTCATATCTGCAACAATTTAACCACAGAAAAAGAGAAAAATTTAATGAACAAGAATCACATTCAAGATAAATTTTAAAATTCGGTTTATTATGAAGGATATCTTAAATTGACAGATTGCTGTTCAAAATTAGGAGTTTATGTTGAAACATGACAAGATTTTTAATTAAAGAACTGCTTTTAAGTTATTTAATAAACATATCCATGATTCAGAGTTTTTCTGTTTATAACTGAGACAAATAGTCGACTCGGTGTACACTATGTGCACTGGGCATTTCAGCTTTTTTACACCACACTTTTGGACAGTGATTGGCTTCTACACAAGTTGTCATGTCACAAATAATGCTTGACCATACACATGTCAAACTGAGACTTAACTTAGTGCAACTTCTGCAGATTAAGGTGAAACCAGCGTCTGTCAAACAAACATGCATCATTCAACACAATAAAGCTCAAACATCCAAATGATGTAAAAATCACTACCACTTTTCTGACTGGAGGCGGGGTGGCTTTAATAAAATTACTGTGCAGTTTTTGATTCGTGTCCTTTTGAATCAGCTGAGATACTCAGCTTGTACTAAGCAGTGGCTAGAATGGTGGCAGGAAGTGAAAGAATCTTTCATACATAATTTGTTTTAGTTTCTGTGTCAAATCTGTCGACATTTAATGTGCCACTGAATAAAGTTTCATGCTGCTGTAACCACTTTACCATCATTCCTGTGAAATAGTGCACTCATGTCTCACTATTTTCAAGAGTCTCACATTAACTTATGTTTTACAGTTTTAAAAATATACATTAAAATCACTTTTGTTTTAAACACTTCGTACCATCTCTCACTTAATCAGCATCTAACAATTTAAAAAACAAATTATTCTTGCAGACTGTACACTCGTAAAGCTTAGCTTAGATGAAAAAGTAAGTAAAAGTGGAAAACTTTTGTGACATATTTGAACAAGCAAACATTTGATCCTGTTTGTGATATACTCAAAAAGATATAACATATATTTTCCATTAAAAAAAAAATTTAAATCAGTTTAAAAACAGATCAGTCACACGGAAAAAGCAACACACTCTCCTACATTTTTGACCCTCTCGAATCCATAAACATAGAACTTCCACATCAGGTGCCATTAGACTGTTTTCTACTGCAGACACTATTTTTTAGGGTGGCCAGAACATGCGTGTTTGTTTCCACTGCAAAAACTGCCACTGTGGAACCTCTGTCAGGATTGTTTCCAGGGGACAAAAAGTACATACTTTGTTCCAGGTAATTCTGACTGAGGACAATTCTGATTGGTTAAACTTGGACAGAGCCCAAGAGCAGAACCCCAAAATTTCATTACAGGACCAGCAGGCACCACTTCCAACTGCGGGCGTCAAAGTGCTGCGTCTACAATCAGAAAGAGATCACACAGATTTGACCTCCATGGGAGGTGTGCCAGGAAATAAATGTCCCAAAAGAACATTACAGCAAAACGACAGTTTACCAGTAAACACACAAGCAAATGTGTCTTTTGGAATAATGTGCACTGGACAGACAAATCAGAGACAGAGTTGTTTGGCTACAGTAACAGCACAAATGTTTAGACAGCTTTCCTGGAGAACAATCTCATACCAACTGTGAATCATGCTGTTTCACTGTCTCCAGCACTAGACAGCTTGCAGTCATCGATTCAACTATGAACTCTACATCATTTCAGAGAGCAGTTGAAGACAGTATGAGGTCATCTGTCCGAAAGCTGACATTAAACCAGAAGTGAACCTTTCTGCAGGATAATGATCCTAAGTTTACAACCAAATCCACTAATGATTGGTTTAAAAACAGGAAATGGAGGGTTATGGAATGGCCTAGTCAGAGCCTAGACCTCAACAAAAACAACTTGCAGCTGAAGCAATTTTGCCTGTGAGACTGATCATATGGTTCAGCAAGCCAGTGTCAGGGACTTACTGATAATTATGCAAAACGCCAACAAGATGTTATTTCTGCTAAAGGTTGCTCTACTAGCCCTCAGATGCCATGGGTGGGTTTCTACAAAAGAAACGATTGACAAGCTTTTTTCCTCCTGTGGCTGTGTTACAGTATACTACCTTCATCTGTAGGCACTATTTTAAACAAGATCAAATGTATACTTTTCCAAACGTGTCAAAAAAAAAAAAAACCCACATTTTCCATGAGATGTACTGTTCTTTTTCACATGTCGGCATGCATATGCTCAGTCCTGCGAGCTTAGAATGGGGCAGACAAGCTCATCGAACACTAACAGCAGCTGAACTGCAGGTCAGATGGTAACACACTGTCTCAGTGTAACCCTCTGTTTATCCAAGGAAAGCCCAGGGAGCTATGTGCAGCCATACCTTACTTCAGATTCATACAACACCATACAATGTGTTTCCACCAGGAAGTCTACCAGTAACCACTGAGCTGGCAGCTAAGTGTGCTACTCAAGGACATCCACACAGTTCCCTTGGAGTCAAAAACAGCGCAGAGCAAAAAGGCAGAGTTTTAGCGCTTTAAGCTGACAAAGAACTTGGCCCAAAGGAATTCTTAGTGGATATCTGTAAAGGGAGACACAGCTGCTCCATGCTTTTCTTCTAACACTTGACATTATTGCTACTAGACTACCTGCTCCTCCACACTCTAGTGCAGGTTAGGCTTGGCAACAGTGCAAGTCTGGTCCTGGCTTCTGTTAGTGACTCGATCGTTGACCACGCTCCTAAGTCGCCTCTGCCAGGCCGACTGATCGTCCAAGCGAAGCCTCTTAGCTGACGGTCCATCTTCTCCCTCCTCGCCTTCATCCTCGGTATCCAGTGACATCACATAGCGTCGCCTGCTGGGTGACCCGCCTGTTTTGATCATGTTGTTGATTTCACGCAGACGCTGTCAAAACAGAAATGCGATTTATGGGAACATTTCACTCTAACACCACTGTGCCATGTACATAATGCAATAGCCTCAGATGAAAATGTGATCACTGAAATTTTTCAAACATTCTGACCACAGACCTCTGAAGGGCTTGAGTTGAAGTAGTAGCAGAGTCCAGGTGTACGAGGGGGGGAGGTTTCTGTGTTGAACGGTGAAATGAAGATGGAGTGGCTGCTGGACAGTCGGTATGCGCGAGGAGAAGCTTTCCACAGTCGAGGGTACGGAGACAGAGGAGGAGTGTCTCCCTGCACAAGCAATTAAGTGTTAGTATGTTAACGCTGTCTTTTTGTTTTGGCTTCTTAATTTTTTTGTGACCCCAATTTATTTTTTTTTTTTTTTTAACCCTCCTCTCTCGTTCACTTTGATCAAACTTGCACCTAAAATGATTATTCCCTCACCCCAGATGTCGGGACAAACTGCTTGGCAAAGTGCTTCATCTTTGTCGAGTAGACCTGGTTGTAAAAAATGATGAGATTGCCCCGTTCCTCCTGAGAAGGTCCTGGATAATGTGCTGATGGTGTGTCGGGGGTCGGGATAGCGCTGCTTTGGTCTCCATTATCTGTAATCAACAGTATAATGACCGGCTCTCGTTGTGGAATTACTTTTGCATTACTGACACAATGGAGGTTACATGTTTAATATGAATTCTCGTGGTTACTTGATGACTCTTAGGCTTAGCTGTGATGTAGCTCTTCAGATACATGACACTTGACCTGTGGCTGACCCTTGATAAAGAGGTTTAGTGAAAGGAACATGGTATTTCATTTGGACAAACAGGGTGTTTTAATGTTGCTCCAACAGCAAAGTCAAAACATGTCGATTCTAATATTAAGTTGACAGTGTTTTGAATTCTTAGGGTTATAGTTATATTTACGTATGTGCTTGGAGAAATAGAACACAAAGAATATTTAGTTTTCTGTGTATGTGTTGAGGCAGTTGTGTGACATTATAATTCTACTCTTTTACTTGCAGATGACTGGCTTTCTGTTTTCTCATAAAGGGCTTCTTACTGTTTGTTTCACTGAGAGGATTTTCCATGACTCTTCCTGAGATCAGCATGTTTTTGCAGACCTGAGGACAAAAACAATCGGTTCATAAATATTAAATGAATCAATCAAATCGGGCAGAGAAGCGCTTCGAGCAAAATGCTAATGTTAACATGCTAATGCGCTTACAATGACAGTGCTGACATGCTTATGTAAAAAAGCCACAATAATAACCATGTTTGCCATCTGACTTTAGCATGTTAGCATGCTAACATTTGCTAATCAGCACAGAGTGCAGCTGAGACTGATGGGAGCATAATTTCTTTAGCAGGTATTTAAGTGATGAAGTTAAGCGTTGGACAAACTAAAAAATTGACCTGATACTGACATTACATGATAAGATAGTGGATTACCAAAGTTATTATAATTCATCCTGAGGGACACGTAATTATCTGAATGAGACTTAATGACAATTCATCTGATTATTGCTGAGATGTTTCAATCTGGGCCTAACAGGCTGACATTTCTATCTTCGATCTGTGCTGCTAGCATTGCTGAGAACTCATTGATGGTCCTAATCTCAGTTGCACTCAATCGATTTGAATCAATTAGCATAATTGTCATTTGCAGTCATTCTTTAATCAGACAAAGTTTAATGTTTGGATGGTCGACCTTTCGAAGCAAATTATCTTCCTCAGATAACATAGCAAACACAGATCAGTCTGTGTAATAACCATCCAAAAGTGTTATTCATTGTGAACCTGAGATTTGATTTCAGTTGTTAAATCAACATCAGTCATGAAGTAAGACGCACATGTTGGCGTCCCGGCCTTCCAAGGATCTTTCTGCATGGAGTTTGCATGTTCTCCCTGTGCATACATGGGTTTTTGCCGGCTTCCTCCCACAGTCCAAGAACATGCTAAGGTTAATTGGTAACTCTAAATTGTAGATGTGAATGTGAGAGTGATTGTTTGTCTGTATGTGTAGTTTTGTGATAGACTGGTGACTTCACCCTAAGTCAGCAGGGATAGACTCCAGCCCCCCCCCGCGACCCTATTGAGGATTAAGCAGTGTATAGATGATGGATGGATGGTTGCATTCTAAAGACATGGCAATATCTAAAATCCAGTTTAGAAAAAACAGATACTTACACTATTGCTGGTATGTGGCTGTGACTTGTAACACTTCATTATGTGCTTGAAGGGTATATCAACCTTGGTAATCTGTAGAAGAAATCCAAATCCCACAAATTAAAAACAGGCTTTCTAGCAATGGACTCTAGGATTTAATATCATATAATATTTTTTTGGAAGTTCAAAGTCAGTGGTTTTTCAGTGACATTGTGTCATTGAAGAGCAAATAAGACTTTACAAGGTGTGACAGTTGTAATAGTAGAATGAGTAAACTGAATGTCGCTGGTGTTCCATTGTGCTTATAGGATATTGTTTTTTGCTGTACAGACAGTAGCACATCGGCTGTATGAACTCCATCAGTTTGTCCAAACCTGATAACTAATGTTATCCCAGCATGATCTGATAATGTTCCAAAGAGTTACTTGCGATATCAGGATTGTTTGGCTTTTTTAATCTTCAGGTGCTCTGCTGAATGTCCAGTGAACTGTGGAGGAAAGTCTGTAACATTCAGCACATCTTGGTCTACTTTGCTCTTCAAGTCAAAGCTGCAGTATGAATCCTTTCCCACAAACATGCAAACCATACATGTGGAGTATGTCTCTCAAGAATGGAGTGCTGCTTTTCATTGGTGGAATCGATTTGGGGCAGATGTCTAACCCAACGCAGCAAAATACCCTGCAGACTTCCATGACCACCCTGTTTAATGGTTTTGGGTTAAATACACTGGTATCTTTCTCTCTCCCCTTCATTTCCTTACATACACGCTTTGGTCACTAACTGTGATTCATCAGTAAATAGGACTTTTTTCAATCATCCAATTTGAAATGCTGTAAAATATGCTCCTCGTCCACCGAGACACTACACAGGCTTTGTTTGATAGGACTCTTGAGTTCTTTATTTAGCTAATTCTGTACCTTTAACAAAGCTGCTTTTCTACGTCTCGGTGAAAAGAATCTTAAATATTTAAATAGTAATTTTACATATCAGAACTTCTTGTGTTTTTGATGTTTATAAATCCTCAAACTTCCTGATCAATTCAAGGTTTACATGAAAATAATGAAAGATGGTCTGTTGGACCCCACAATATGTGAGACTATATAATTATTGGATTACAAATGAATGGATTATATTGACATGTTTGGTATATATCCAACCCAGCGTTGGGTATGTTACATAAACATCTGAAGCGAGTCAATTTGTCTACCTTCCCTGGAATAAACTTGCATGAAGTTGTGAATATTTATGTAGGTGACTTTTACTGCACTGGGACAGCATGCCAAGGACCCGGATTAAAGTGAAAGTAAAAATATGAGACTAGGTTAATTTTGCAAAACCAGATTGGCTCTTTTTAGCACCTGTTGATCTAATAATAGCCCCGAGACAGAGAAACAAAGGACATCTGCATTCAAAAATGGCCACTACTAATGCTGAGGGTGCTCTGAGATGGAATAAAACCCACCCTCGCTATGATGTAGATGGCACACATGAGTAGCTGGTCCAGGTGACGGTCGACTATGAGGTGAATGCAGTGGACCAGAGAGTGCTCAAAGCAAGTCCAGATCTTTAATCGCAGCTCATCAGAGATGTCCAGCATGGAACACAGCTCTCTGAGACGCTTTCCCATCAACATGTACACCTGAGGTAAAGAAAAGATGACTGCATTAAACATACGGTTTAACAGTGATGCTAAATGCAATTTGGAGCCGCAGAACACAGAACTGACCTTGCGAGCAAACAGCTGGAGGGAGCTGCTTCTCTCAGGCGTGTTCACAGCTGATGGCTGCTGGTCTGTAGCAGCCGAAAGTCCAGGTTCTGAGTCTGTTTTGATTGGATTTTCAAGCTGTGCAGGAGGCATCACCTACATATGAGACAAAGGAGAAATACTGTAGTGCTTTTGAAGCTTTGTTGAAGGTCTATAGATGCTAACTCCATGTGCCAGGGGAGTGTTTGTGTTATTGTCGACCTGTTGGCAGGTAGGCAGATGGCCCTCATTGGCTCTGATTTCCTCCCACAGCGGTGAGTCGCTGCTCCAAGCCATACTCTCCAAAACTCTCTGTTCCACTTGAGCGAAATGACTGAACAGACTGTGAGGCAGACTAACTCCATCCCTCAGCACTGGTTCTATCACCTGTTGGACCACAGGCAAACAATCCTCACTAAACCCAAATCTTAATGCATGTGTACAATATTTGTCAAGCTACCAAGCTGGAAATGCACCTTCCAGAAGTGGTATGGTGCCAATTTGAAAATCTGAAGGAGTACAGGGAAGCCATAGGGTGGATGTTTGGAGGTTACTGTGATCTCCAGACAACAGGCCACCAGACAGCGCTGGAAAAGATCGTTCTCCAAGATGCCCTGCGTCAAGCACATCACAAGCAAAAAGTGCTTTACTTCAAACAAAATATCAAAAAAAACAAAAAACAATAGCAATGAAAACTTTCTGTATCGCTCAGTGGTCCTTGTGGCAAACACACTGAACAGCAGTTCCAGCTGTGGCCACAGGATGGCAGTACACTCACTGAGATGCCACCAATGCCCAGCCTGTTCCTTTCATGACTAACAAGGTTCTCCAAGATCCTGTAGTACCAGATGACGGCCTCACGGCAGCACTTTTCTGCCAACTCTGTGAAGAGTATCACATGAATTACATGTAAAATCTATCAGCAGTATGGCTTTTCATCATCAATGTAATGCCTGTCATTAGAAAGTAGCTGTTTTTCTTTTTCTAATCAATAACACTGTGGGTCACATCCTATTGTTCCACCAGTGGCCATGCTAGTGTACCTTTGGTCTCCTCATTTCCTTCATTGTACTTGAGGTGCTGCAGAAACACGTTCAGCATACCACCCAGCCTTGTTTGAATGGCCTCTGTTGGATCTCTGGAGCAGGCCCTGAATCAGAGGAACCATCAAAGGAATGTGAACAGGATAAAAAAAAAATAGATCAGGAAACGGAAAGTGAGGTGCATAAAAGGCCACAAAATAACAAAAATGTAAAAAAAAAAAAAAAAAAATTTGAGTGTATTCAGAAAACCTCATCGACTAAGCATGTTTACATATTATCAATCCAAACCGCACCCTGTGTGCCTTTCACCCACAGCAGATGTTCAACAGTCAGTAGCCCTTGTTACATTTATCTAGCCGAGCATGTAGTGTTTGTCTCCTCTTGCGGTTTATGGTAACCGTTAGTAATCAAGATTATGAGCTGAACAATTCCACAACCTGCACTGACAACATTGTGTGTCTGATGTGTCAGAGGATGGCCACCGTGTGAGTGAGCAGTAATGTGCCACTGCAGCGCTAACCTGAACACAGCCATCAGACCGTCACTGAGGCCTAACCTTGGCTTTCCCATGTTGCCCTGAGGCACGGTTGTCATAGTGACCCCCTCGCTCACACAGGAAGAGAGTCAGGGGAAGGAATGGACACCTAAACAGGGAGAATAACGTTAGGAACACAGAGACAATTAGGGCACAAAAAAACATACATTTGCCACTTATTTTCAATCTAGTTTGAGTTTCCATTTGTGTGTTAGTTGGATGTCAGTCTGATGCTACTTTAATAAGGAACTAGATCAAATGAAAACAGTCCGATGCTGTACTTATTCATAAAACAGACAGTAGAAACATGGATGTGGTGTCTATGGAATAGTCAGTTTTGAAATTTGTGTTTTTATTTGTTGCTGGGAGTTAAATATGAAGTTGAACATGTACACTAAATATGAAGCTACTACTGCCAGTTAGCGTAGCACCACTTTACATAAAGGGAAACCGCTAAACTGAGGGATTCCAACTACATAAATAAAATGGCATCTCTGACGCTCATGAGTGACGTACATCTGAGAGTAGATACAACTCAAGCAAGTATCTAGTCAGGATCTAGTCATTTTCTATCTTATTTATTTATTTGCACAAAAAAGTAAAATGTTTCCTGAATTAAATTGTGGGTTATTTTGGGCTGAAACTCACGACTATTATCATTAGCTTCAAGTTATTGGTCATCTTTTTTAAATTAATAATTTAGGTGAAGAAATATCAATAAAATTGTGGAAAAAATGTCTTCACAACTTTGCAGAACTGAGGCTACAAATTCATGCCTCGTGTTTCTTTCAACCAATACCATAACCCCAAAAAATTAGCTTACAGTGAAATATGACAAGGAATGGTGAAATTTGAAAAAAAAAAAAAAAAAACAATTGCCAGTGTTTTACAAATTTTGGTTGAAATTTTTAGGAAATAATGCAGATTGTTTTTCTGTCAATCCACCAATTAATAGCTGTGGTGTTTAGAAGTGCTAGTAAGTATATTTTTAAATGCTAGAAGGAGCTAGTGTTAGCCTCTGCTTCAAGTGAGTCTAGTATTAGTACTCACATTTAACGCTTGCCAAGAAGGTGATTGAGTTTAGTTAACAAAACTGTTCCTTTCAGCCTGGAGTTAATATTATTATTGCGACTGCATTAGTTGGACTACGAGGCTGCACAGTGGATTGGTGGTTAGCACTTAAGCCTTGCAGCTAGAAGATCCCTGGTTCATGTTCTGGCCTTTCCGGAATCTTTCAAACTCTATGCAGATCTTTCTACATGGAGTTTGCATGTTGTCCCTGTGCACGTGTGGGTTTTCTCCAGGTATTCCGGCTTCAAGTGTGATTGTCTGTATAATGAGGATTAAGCGGTGTACATAAGGATGGGTGGATGGTTGGACGAATCACCAGTCACCATTTTGCATCCCTGTTCATTCACCATTAATATGCCATCAGTATGTCCTGCTTCTTAATTGTGATCAGTGACACCTGTTACTGTGCATCTCACAGAGGGAAATTCCCCCAACGTGTCTCACTGTTTCCTCTCTGGCAACTCTGGTATTTGATCGGCAAGTTTATTATGTAGTCGGTCAGAGAATCATGTTGAGTGCAGCAGCAGAAATGTTTGAGGTACCAGGAAGCGGTCGTGTCTGTAAACAGTGACTAGAATGATTAAACACCGGGCAGCCTCGGGCCACGTCATGAAAATTTATAGCAGGTTATGTAGACGTCTGCTCTCAAGAAGAAGCAGCTTTTAACAGCAGCAGTTTGATGTTTTTGTAGACCCATTACAAAGACAAAAACTCCTCCTTCCTCATTTCAGGTTGCGTGCTGATGGGAGTCTGAGGATTGAATTGTGTTTTTGTTCCAACAGTGTATCATGAGTCTGTTTAGGTGTGGCATCATGTGAACAAGTCAAACCAACTCAACATGTTTTTGTGTGTTTCATTCTCATAGAGCCGACTGAAGACACACAGAAGAATCGGCAATTGTAGTTATTTGTTCCTGACCTTTTATTTTAAATGCTCAAGTAAAGATAGCTGCTCCGCCTGGCATCATTCAGTAGAAGGTCATTACTGAGGCTCTCCTAAGATCCATAGTGGCGCATTACTTGCATTCAGACAGAGCGGGCTGCAGTTTCCTCCACGTGGAGTCAATCAGACGTATCTATTTAACTGAAGGTTAAATGGTTAGAAGAGCTCACCCAGACTTCACTGTCTCATGCTGTCTAAGAATGAAATCTTTAAACGTAAGTTGCCTCTCATTCTGACTCATTTCCAACTCCTCCAGCTCGTAATGAGAAACAGGAAGCCCCCATCAGATTCTCCTCCACATGAATCATCCTGTAATCTGTTGTATTCAGCAGGAACCTCTGGACCTTGACCAGACGCTGCTCACTGCAAACACCCACAAGTTGTTTATCCTCCTTTGTCCAGCCAATGTGCCACAACAGAGGAACAGGAGGGACATAAAATCCACCAACAGCATAGAAAGTAAGTCATCATGCTTCATTATTCATCTAACTTTGTCTTCAGATGTGTCCGCATCATATCAAAAGAAACAGCTTTGTGTATCATGTCTTCCAACTGTGTTTGTTTGGGGTTGAATTAGACCCATTTCCTGTTTTCTGAAGTTTCATCAAAGCAGGCCTTAGTTTCACTTTCTGACATGTGCTACACATTTAAATGGCCGTTCACTGCAGATTATTGCTGTTTGTCTGAAGGTTTATTGTTCCGTATATTAAGGCTTTGCAGAAAGAGAGCTGTTTAAGTAGTCAGTGATGAGGGGCAGAGGTCCAGTCTGTCCTGCAGCTTTTAGAGTCACAAAAGTAGTTTATGACAGTGTTAATTTTTACTCCACTGTCAGCTGATTTTCTGTGCACTTTGAAGATCGTGTCATCCAAAAGGAATTTCTGAATTTTCCACTTGTCAGAGAGCAAAACTCAAGAAAAACAGATCCAGTCACTTACCGGTGTCAGTGGCTGTGGCAGGGCGGTTCTGAAAAGCTGAACGGCCAGAGCGAGTGTCTTGTGTGTGTCTCTGAAGTCCGGCTGGTTGCAGCGAAGCAGTCACCCTGCAGCTCTGCTCTGCAGGCTGAGGAAGTTCAGCCCACTGGCCTCTCACAGCAGACAAGCCCCAACTTGTCATCTGTTCCTGGTTGCTAAGATAAGCAGCAGCTGAAGAGGCTTAAACAGGCCACTGAGCACCACCCAGTGGAGGAATGATGACATGCAGGGGAGTCTGCTTTAACAGAGATCATCAGCTATCTATCTGTTCATGCACTGATGAATACAGCAGCTGTATTATTATTAGATTTAACTACTGTACAAAATCTACCAATATAATGTACATGTTGATAACTTTACGTATCTATATGAATTGAAGATTTAGTGGAATATTTGAGCAAACCTTCACGGAATTCTGCAGCTTGAATTAACACAGATAGAACTTATAAATCTCATTTTTAACGGTCTGCTGCCTTGTAAGTAAATATGCATCTGTTTTTCGTTTCCTAAAAGAAAATCATATAAACAGTAGATAAGGGATATTATAAAGGCTAAGCTAGAATATAGCATTAACATCCGTTGAAAAGGTTTCTAGAGAATACAGACCATTTCCAGGCTCTGTGAAACATGCTGAGTAAAAACATTTGTTTAGCTTTTACATACATTCCCAAGAAAAGGCTACCAAGATTTCTCCAGACAAAGCAAAAAGCAAAGGCACACTTAAATGATAGTCAGAAGAATATGTTTAATAAAAATAATTAAACCTCAATTTCCTCTATAGAACTTCATAGAAAGTAATCCAATAAATTACAAATGACTTTTAAGACGCGTTTTCCTGCACTACATGAAGAATTATTGACTACACAGAGCACAACTTGCAAATATTACAACTGTTCAATGAAAAAGAAAGAGAGAAAAAAAAGACACAAACTGACCAGGGTGACATTTAGAATATTACCAAGCTTGAAATCAAAATACAAAATCCATGACGCTAGTTTTGTCGTCTCAGTGATCACAAGTATGAAAACTGAAAGGAAACCTCCCTGTACAGCAGTAGTGTGTTTGTCATTCCTCTTGCATATTGGTCATTGTTTACTTGTGTCTGTGTTTAACCCAGATTCAGCACTGCTTCTTTAGCACTAGCAGTAGCTTGGGAGTCCTTGCACAGTTCAACCAAAAGAAAAATAATAATTAGAAGAAAAGCAAATGAAAGCAAAATAAAGTCCCATCTTATGTCTACTTTTTTTTCCATTTGTGTCCTAAAGAGGCTCAGCACAGTCATCGATTCATCGACCCATCGATGTGGGGCAACAAAAAGTAGCAAAATTCATTAGATCAGTCACTTACAGCAGACGTAGCAGTGGCTGGGTGTTTGCATAAGGGCACTACAAGTTTAAAGAGAGCAGAGGTGCAGATATACAAAATGACAGTGGCATGTTTAAGTTCATTGCTCAAGACATAGAAAAATACCGTACTGTTAGTAATAATAATTAAAAAAACTGCAACTGCATTGCAAGCAAACCCATGACGAGGTCTATAGAGAGCAGGCATACAAGAAAACCACTTTAAAGCAACATTAGAAATCAGAAGTGTCTTCAGTCTTTGTGTTCATGGTTGAACCCACGAGAGAACGATGCTACAACTATTTAAGAACTAAACGGTTAATTCAGTGGGCCAAACAGAAACTTCAGCTCGGAAATCATTTGTATATCTAACAGTCCACTGTGTAACAGCAGTCCTAGAGCGAGCACTGTTGTGCTGGAGAGGATTACAAAAAGGTACTTCGGCTCGAGTGAACCCCAGTGTTTGTGTGTATCCTGGTTACAGCTTAAAAATGGACATGTGCAGGGATGCTGAAGAAAATACACAAGCATGGACACTGAGCACAGATGTGAGCGGTCGAATGAGAGAGTGAGGATAAGGGCACTTCTACATCTAGCTGAAGCTCTGTCCGTCAGCAGAACAGAGTCGAGGACGACGTGAAATAAAACAAGACAAATGCTGCACACCCCCAGCAACGCAAGCTGCTATAATTGAGCCCTTCTCAAGCAAAACCCGTCCGGCACTGCGTAAAAATGTGATCCTCAAAGACGACGACGACGGCTACTACAATCTTAAACCAGGATTTGAAACTATTTTGTGCTTGTGCCACACATGTTCTGCATGAACACAGGTTATCATGCAACACATAATCTCACAGGACTTTAAAGTCTGTCCAAATTTCTAATGAGACACATTTGAAGCAAGAACCCCCTCCCTCCCCCTCCCGCCAAGACATAACATTCAGACTGGAAAGTTATGGAAGCAGTAGATACCAGGTGTGAGGAGCAGCCCAGCCGAGCAAAACACAGTGGAAGCTCTCAGTAAAAAACAAAAAAACAACTAAACAAAAAGGCCACCGAGACACATTCCAGCAGAGACGAGGGCATCATGTACGTGGACAGCAGAATAACGCACCCATGCACATGTACATTTGCACAGTGAAGCCAATCAGTTTAGCAAAGTTGAGGTAAGATGCAGTCAAATACGCCGGGGCTGTAGTAATAATACCCATCATCAAGAATCCTTCCACTACCAGAGACCCCACAACTCTGTCAGGACCCCAAAAAGTCAAAGGGCAGTTGTGTTTTTTTTTTCTTTTGGCACACAGTAAAAGGTTGTTTTGTGTCACCCCTGCTCAAGGAGCTTTTTAGTGGGAATCGAGATGTGCAAGTGAATGAGCATGCCTAATGTGGGTAGCTAAAGTGCACCTTGAACATGTTGTGGCATGTTTGTAAGGTGAAGGTGAAAATGAAGAGCTCCTAAAACTTAAAAAAAAAAAAAAAAAGATTCAACAGTAGAGAAATAAATCACAATCCACTTTCAAGAATTTTAGTTTGTGTATGATTGGAAAAATACTCAATAATACTACTCAAGAGGGAGCTTCCCATGATTCTTTTTCCAAACCGAACAAGAACAAATGAAACAAAAACCTCTAAGGTGATATGAAGGTAGGTGACAGGTTGGTGAGGCTGTGTGAGTTGTGCACTGGGGTGGAACATGGCAGAGAGAGAGAATCTACAGCTTCAGTGACATTCATTAGCTGCCCAAGTTATTGCTGACATATCCAACGTATGATCTGCAAAGCATAAGTGTCAACCCACCTGTAAAAGTACTGAATATTTACAAGAGAAACCAAAGTGTCGATCCCCACACCCCCGACAATCAAAATATATTAATAGTACAGCTCAACGAGCATGTTGATGTAGTTTCACTTTTTTAATAAAATTAATCCTGACATAATTACAATAATGCCTTTTTTGTTGCAATTGTACATAATCGCGTGGTACAATTTCACAGAGTTCAGAAATCTACTAAAGTCTGACATGCAAAATGTCTCAAAACAAGACTGTACCTTGTGAACAAACATTGACATTTTACTTCAGTTCCTTTTAGATCAGTTTTTCCTTTTTTTTTGTTTTTTTTGTAGATTTTTGTAGTCTTTATTACACAACATCGTAGTTAGTTCTTGTATTTACAAGTAAAGAAATCGCAACGTAAGTGCTGGAAAATCCATATATATGCGAATATATGTTTACATTTCTAGGTGATACATAAATAAATTTATAATTATATATTCGTAGGATCAGTCCTCATCACTTGAGTCTGAATCGTCTGAGGATGAGGAAGAACTCCCAGATTCTGATGAAGATGACTCTGCTTTCCCTGAACCTTCAGGACCACTGTTGTCTTTTTGTTCTGTGGATTCCTCCTCCTCTTCTTCATCCAGAGCCTC
Source organism: Amphiprion ocellaris (assembly GCF_022539595.1). NCBI lineage: Eukaryota > Metazoa > Chordata > Actinopteri > Pomacentridae > Amphiprion > Amphiprion ocellaris. The sequence continues at coordinate 22,006,048 of NC_072766.1, read as the reverse complement.
TTCTAATGCCTCGTCCTCCTCCTCTCCATCCTTCTCTGCCTGTGGCCGATCCGTCTCCTGTGCCGATGACTGGGAGGCTGAAGGCGGAGCAGCTGGAAAGGTGGGGTCACTGTTTGAGCTCTGCAGCTGTGTGGCGGACACAGGAAGGTTAAGGCCTGGAGTGAGAAGCATCCCTGGGTAAAGCATACTGGAGAGTAACAAGGGGTTAAGAGAAAGTGGGTGACTGGAGGCTGCAGAGGCAGCTGAAGCACTTTGTGTGGCGGTGGCAGAGGAAGCAGAGCTGGAAGTGGAGGAAGGAGTCGTGTTCGAGCCCTCTGTCCTTTCTCCTTTGGTGTCTGAGGTGTGAGAGGGGGCTTTAGAGGCAGACGGCTCTCCGGTTCCACCGCTGGTGATTCCCTTTGTTTTCTCTTCCGAGCCTCCTGCACCTTCCTGAGCAGACTTCCCGAGCAAGCTGCTCATGCCGAGCAGGTTTGGCAATCCAGCCATGCCAGACAGCATCATGGGAAACATGGCAGCTAGGTTACTTGCGGCCAGGTTGCTAGCGTCGGACGGCAGCCCCATCAGGCCTGCGGTGAGCTGCAGGGACTGTAAACTCTGGAGGTTTTGCTGGAAGGCCTGCAGACTGGTGAGGTCCATTCCAGAGAGGAGGCCGTTGGCCAGCAGTGGGTTTAGACCCAGAGCAGAGGCTGCTTGGCTGGGTGCCGCTGCTGCTGCTGCCTTGGCCAGAGGATTCTTAGGTCGACGTCCTCGCCGGCTCACCTCCTCAGGAACGATGGGCCCCGTCAGGATCCTGTCAAACATGCTCTCTGGGAGGTAACCCTGGAAAAAACATGGAACAAATGCAGGGTTGGCAGAGTACAGCACAGGCAAGCTTTAGTTTTATTACACATGACCAGCGTGTTTAATAACAGTACAGTAAATATAAGCACTGCTAGTTTAAGTACACTGAGCTAAATCTAATGTAATCTAATACAACAGACAGAATGGCGGTTACAGTGTTCAATATTTGTTGAAATTCACTTATTTAGTCTTAACATCACTGGTATAAATGGCGTGGACAAAATGTTAGAAACTCCTTTTAGCATAACAATATATGTCAGAAGTACCACAAACTACAGCTTCCAAAATGATCAGAGTTGAATGAACACTGAAACAGCCTGTAACCTTTATTAAAGTACATTTTATTGCTGTTGTATTAGACAGCATTAGTTTTAGTGAAGAGTTTCAAATAAACTAGGAACTGACTTGTCAAAATGTCTTTCTTGACGTCACATTTTCCTCTAATAGTCCTGTTGTGATGGTTGTATGTTTTTGTGACTTACCGACTGTTTAACCACATCAGCCCATTCAGGTGGGACTCCATACTCTGGGTTTTCCTGAAGGAACCTGCACAGATCCTTCAGAGGAGGAGCAAAGGCTCCACCAACCTACAGGAAAGAATGCACACAACATGAAACCAGGTGCGCAATAGACAACATATAGAAAGCACACAGTGGTCTGAGTCAGTTCCCTCTCCAAGTTGAGTTCAAATCATTGAATTATTACTTTGTGTATCATTTAAGCTAGAACTTGCATCTGAATGAGAAGTTTGTTCAGACAATGTAATAGATCCCACAGTTTGTCCAACAGTTTGACCAAATTCTAACTCAGTTTTGTTTTTTACAGCCACAAACAAAACCAGGTCCAAACACACCTTGCGTGCATTTCTCCTGTTGATGATCTGGACCCTTTCCTCTCCTGTCAGGCTGTTGACATCGATCTTGTTGGGGTTCCTACAGCGATGCCTTTTCTGCTTGGGCCGACCGTCCTGGAAGTGGAACTGCATTTGCATCTTATTTACCCCCTAGACATGAAATGAAAAGACAGCTGTGTGTCAGTAAAATGTGCACCCATAGGGACTGGCTCTACACTTATTGGTACTGTCAAAATAACAATTATTTCAGTTTGAATAAAATTTTGGAATAAACACTTTCCTGATGGCTAGATTTATTTGACAGCCACATCTGTTTCAAGCATCTACATATTAAACTTAAACAGTACGTTTACCATAATTTATCTGTTTCAAGTTAACAGAAACAGCCCTTGGAAAGGAGGACTCACACAAATGAAGGCTCCTGTGTCTGCCACAAAGCCTGGGTGCTCTTTTAGCCACTGTTCCAGGTCTTTCCTCCTGGGAGCATCATCCCCAGCAAGCCGGGTGCCATCTTTGAGGTTGATAACAGGGACTCTGGTGTCAGTGTCTCCGGGGACCTGACTGGAGCTCTGGCTGTAGCCAGGCACAGCCATGCCCACCTGGCCAATACCCCCCCACCCTGGAGGCACCTGGAGACACATGAACACAGAATGGTGTTAGACATCACAGCTGATCATTTACAGCTCGTTATATGTTTCTTATTCTGATTTCTACGTTAACACAGCTACTAGGACTCATTTCCCTCCTTTAAAAAAGACAATCGTTTACCTGATCGGGAACAGCAGGGACTTGACTCCTGTTCATGAAGAGGAGGTCCACCCCCTCCACATTCTTCCTCCTTCCTCTCCGCCTCTTAACCACTGGCTGGCCGTCCAGTACTCCATTCAGCCTCATCTGGCCAGTCAGACCTGGAGGAGATGCAGAAGAACCAGTCTGTTAGCTGTGTAACTACTGTCTCACACAGAAAGGCTAATTGAAAGTAAATAATAAAGCTTAGACTTGCATCTCCAATTTCTGTTAAACTGTAAGCACGGTCACTTTCTGACTTTCACCTCTAGTAACTCAATTTTACAAACAACTCCGATATCTTACAAAATAAATACACACATGTTCTGTTCCTTAAATATCTGTAAACACAGCCAACGGAGCCTCACAAGACTAATGTCAAAACTATGCTTTGCTGCCATCTAGTGGCGGTATAGGAACACAGACGCTCTATATGCACTGGTCCTCTGATATTTCTATTGTATAGAAGATGCATGTATTTGATGCATTTAAAAAATACACACCCGTCTGGAAGCTGCTCTGAGGCTTGGTGATGTCAGCCAGGCCTGTGTCTGACGCACTTTGCAGCTCATGAAGCCGGGCCAGGTATTGCTGCTGGGCCTGGGGGCCGTCCTCAGACTCCAGGGGCCTCTTCAGAGGTGGACCCTGCTTCTGGAAGGTCAGCTTCAGACCTCCCTCCTGCTATACACAGATGCAACAGCATGAGACAGGTCTAGGAAAACGGCTACAGGGCAAACATACAGAGCTACAAACAAGGAGAAACGCTGGACTTAATCAGCTCGCTCTGTTATTTTACTGCATCAGTGATTACATATAGAAGCTGTCTATTTTTCTATCACCAGATTTAAGGATCACAATGCGAACTTGTATTGTTTTCATAGCTCTTTAGGTATGCTGACTTGTGCTTTGTGTTGTAAAGTCATCTCAAAAATAAGTTCATCTCAGAATAACAGCAAATATTCTTCAGGTATTTTCTTGTTAGTATTACTGGGACACATGGACACACAGTTGGTAGTGCTTAGCAGGGCAGTGGGTAAAGTCTATTCATAGTGTGGACCGTAGTTGAAAGCCATGCCAAAGAGATAGCTGCTATCAGCACATGAAGTCCCAATTTTAAAGGTAACAAGCAGCAGGTGTTTGAGGATCTGTGATGGTAAAAAACCATTAAATTTTGAAAGAGATTAAAAAAGATAAAAGAAAGAAATAAATAAAAGCAAATCTGACGCCTGCCAAACCTTCCACATTGCCGAAAAGCATATTAGAGAACACCCACAGCAGAGGTCTCCATTTCAATCAGATTATTAGCAAGACCCCTTCAGTCTAGAGAGGCTTCAAACTGAACCTTATTATATTCTCATGACTGAATGATTTGTGCTCATGTAATCACAGCCTGAGAGCCCAATTCAAATTGAGTGTGTGGGAAAAAGAGAGGAAGGCTGCTATTAAATTAATCTCTTCTCTTGCCAGGCAGTCGAAACCACTAATCATACCCAAAGGAAAGCAGGAAGAAAACCAGAGAAACATGCTGAACACTGCAGCTAACACCGGTCATGGCAGCAGAAGTGGGAGGGTCCTACGATTAGGGCGAAGCGGAGGGAGGAGGGGAGGAAGGGAGAAATCAACATACATCGTTGAGTTTTACTGAGAACTCCTTGTTTTCTGCAACATGCTTGGTCACCTTTGACCCCTGTGGTGAGGCAGAGGGGTCCTCGCACAGGCTGTTGGCGTTGTCCAAAAGCTTGGTGGTGTAGAAGGAGGCCACTGCACCTCCGGGTTCGTACACCCGACGTGTTCCGGGCCACTTGCCCTTAAGCACTGCCTGGCAGATGCTATCCAGGCGGTTGATAATCACGCGATCCTAATAAACAACAACACAAACAATCTCAGTCTGATTTTCCTGCTGTTGTCAACTTACATTAATTTGTTTCCATTATTTACATCATGAGAGCTAATCTCCACAGACACATATCTATAGAGGAGAGGTTTGGAGACCAAATACTTCAAACAACTGCTTACTCATACTCATAATGTCTTAGAGGATACACAAGCCAGTCACTGTCGACAACAGTGACTGGCTTTTACACATGTACAGTAATTTACCTTTGGCCAGTAGGATGCAGCAAGCATGTATCCTCCTCCCTGGAAAGGATGAGAGGAGTTGTTGGTGATGCCATTCTCAGCTACATGGGTGTCTTGTGTCTCATCCTGCGTTGTGCTCAGAGATGCCACACTGTCCTCATCAAAGCCCTTTACACTGGTTGCTGCAGGCACTGAGAACATGACAGGACACAGAGAAAGACATTAGAAGCCTTTAGGCATGCAAAGACCTATTCTCAGATAAAAACAAAGAAACTCACATTCACATAGTATACCCTCTCTTCTTTTGCTTGAAAGCAAGAGAGATTGGTTTTTTGGAACCCACACAATAAAAATAGTAGCAGTTACCTTTCTTCTTCCCTTCCTCTCCTTCACTGTCACTGTCATCAGAAGAAGAGGAGGAGGAGGACGACGACGTTGAAGAGCCTGAGGAGCAAGATGATGAAGAGGAGGAGGAGCTGGACCCGGAATGTGATGAGGAAGAAGAGGATGATGATGAAGAGGAAGAGGAGCGTGATGAAGAGCTTGATGATGAGCCATCTGAGTCGGACTCTGAGCCATGCCTGGCCTCCCTGCGGCCCCTCTTGCTGGCCTTCTTAGGTTTCCTCTCTGTGGAGTTAGGTGTGAGGGGTTTGGTTCGTGCTGCCACCATCTGCCTCTCACTGTCTCTCGTCACTGAAACAGGCTTCTCTTCCACACCTGTGGGAGTAGCTGGGGCCTGAGGGGGACTCCAGCTCTCTCCCTGCCTCTCCTTGCCCTCCTCCCCTTCTGAGGTCGGTTCCACTTTGGGCACAATCCCACAGGGATCTGTGTCTCTCTGGGTGGGTGGGGGCAGAGGAGAGCCTGTCAACATCGAGCTGGCAGCCTGGTACTGAGGGTGTAGGAGTGGAGTGGACGTACGCGACTGCTGCTGTGCAGCTTTTGTTTGGCTGTAGTTGCTTTGAGCAGCCATAAAGCTGAGCTCAGGGTCTCTCAGAATGTGGTAATCAGTGCGGCTGACGCCGTGCTTCGCAGCACCAATTAGCAGGTCGCGGTCATGAGTGCCAGCCTCCCACCAGACAGGTAGGTCAGAGCTCATCTGGCACAGCGGCAGGCGCTCATAGAGCAACGGATGTCGAAGGACTTGTTCCCGCACCTGCCGAAGCAACTCTACCCTGTACAGGGTTCGCGACGCTCGCTCCTCTGTGATGGGCTGGATGGTCAGAGAAGGGTCCACTGCACAGTCTGGAACAAAAAAAACAAGAAGCAGGTGTGAGGACAGAAAGGCTTCTCTCCAGGTATAGCCTAAAGACTTGTTTGTGTGGGAGCTTGAACATGACACTGTTTGTCTTTCCACAAATGAATAACCTTATCAGCCGTCTACTTCAGCACTGCTGAACCAGCTTGTTTACCAAAGTGCTACTGACCTCGCTCCAAAATAAAAGCATACAGCCAGAAGTGAGTGTGGCACACAGTTCATAAAGTATTGTTTTTACATTCAGTTATTTGTCAGTGAAATTAAAAATAACAGCCATAGGGGCAGAGATATTTTCTTGTTGTGATCAAATCATTAAAAGACACTCTTTAGGCAGCTTCACAAAGTCAGAATGAGGTTATTAAAGTCTCCAGACATCTTTACTGCAGGTGTACAGAAATACAAACTGACTGTCTGTGTGATTGTATGAATAAGCAAACAGCATTCTGACCTCCCTCCTTGGGTGGAAGTCGACACACCCGCCGGCACATGGCGGTGAAAGAGCACAGGTATTTCTGCAGACTCTCATCAGTCTTCTTGTGCAGCCGAGCCATTGCCCTGAACTTGGTCCAGTCGAACTGCGCAAGAGTTGGATCAAAAACAACACCGAAAGTGGAGACAACACGATAGAAGTCGGCCTCTTCTCGCCTGGTCCACCTGTTAAGAACAGAAAATGTTCGATGAGATATTAAATAATAAATGATACCAAAAATAATCTCATAATATTTAATCTTCTGCTACAGAACATATGGATGTCAGATGTTTTGAATAATTTCTTTCTCAGACATCACTGATGTGATCTGTGTTCTAACCTTTGTTGGCGTTCAATCTTAGCAGCCATCTTAGGGTTGAGGGTATCGTTGAGTGTGGGGGGCAGCGGGCAGAGTGGAGCAGACAGTATCATGGTCTGCTGGGACTGAGACTGAGCTTGGTGGATGTGCAGGATCTGCCGGCTCTTAGTGTAGCGCTGGGAGGCTGTGATCAGACGCCTCAGTCTGGCTGTCAACACTGAGGGGGAGGGCCAGTAGGCAGTTTCACCCTCGGTCACTGGGACTGCGTCTGGATCAAAGTACATTCAGATATCCAAAATCAGAATGACATTGTTTCTATTATTTGTTTCTTTCTTTCTGTGCTTATAATCAGAATGATAATTCCACTGTGGATCACAAACACCTGCTACTCACCTCCGGCATTGTCAGTGACAACCAAGTCTCCAGGAGAAGAGGCGTCATCCTGCATGAGAGAACAGTGCTGGTTTATGGAAGGAAAAGGCTGCAGGATTGTACTTGGACTAGAAATTTAAGAAATTTAATTTTTAATTTGATGGCAAATTAAACTACTTGAAATTAACAAAGGTAGTAGTTTTTGATACTTGAGGCCTTACCTCCATGTCGTCCTTCAGCAGGGCTGGAGCAGGCTTGTATTCTGGATCATCCACATCCCTGCACACACACAGATCAAATTTGTGTCATGTTTGCAGTATACAGTTTATAAGATATCTACACCAGCCAATCATGGCAACACAGTATTCATCAGGTCCTTGACTGGGGTTGTGTACCCACCCATCCATGAAGTCATTGCCTCTCTGTTCGGCAGCGATGGCCTTCTCATCCGGTCGTCCCACACGGTCTAGGAAGCACAGGGTAGGGTCTGCACGAATAGTGTTGTACTTCTCATAACCTGCAAGTGCACACAGAAATAAGCAAACATTAAAGTTAGCAGAGCAGAATGCATGCAAACTCATAGACAGAGGCCAAGAAATATGCACAAGCTGGTTGGTTTCCCACAGTCACTTGATATCAATGGAAAATGTGCTAAAAAAAAAAGTGACAACAGCAGTAACAGTTAATTTTTTTTCCCATTTTTGCTTCTGTCAGTAACTTTAAATACTGGCACGGGTACATAGTAGCTTGTTAATATTTAATTTAAGGCACTGATTTTTTTTTTCCTTTCTGCAAAGTGACCGCACACACTGATAACAGTATCTTAGATTATATACTTTTACTAACAAGGCCCTGAAATTTCTTACCATGCTTATAGACACCCAGCAGCAGACACTTGTCAGAGATTGCATCCCACCACAGAGCAGGCAGCTCTGAATGGTCAGGCTCTGGCACCCAGATCTTTATCTCACTGTAGAGGAAAAGGACAGTTACATAGATATTATAAGGAGGAATCTTCATATATTTTATTTTGCTTCTTATCTCTTTAATATCCTAATTTGCAAAATACAATTTCTAATGACTAAAAATGCCTCCTTGTTTTGCTGTGTCAATTTGCTGTTAATACAACCACTTAACTTCCCTGACACACTTTTATGGTAAAAAAAAACACAGACAACTCAGACACAAAACTAAGCCTCATCTAACTTTGGATACTGATTTATATTTGTTAACTTTGGTTATAATTAACCATTTCCAAGTATTGTACAAAAAAAAATAAAATCCCATCTTTCACCAGCAGGTGGAGCTCCATAACCTTCTTATGAATTTGGCTGATCATCTGCTTCTCCCTTCAACAGGTTGATATCACATACTAATGAACACACTGGCTGCTCAAGGAGACAAATCCACGAGGTGGCTATTTCACTTTGAAATGGAGACTCAGCTGTTGTCATTAAACATCTCTGCCCAGATCTGTACTGTTGTAGTAAAACTGACTGATGCAGCTGACTTTCTGTGCAGATCATTACAGCAACTACTGTAGGATTCAACAAAGCATACAGTGTAGAAGGTAAAGTGCCTCCTATTGTTTTCAAGTATAAATAAAACGGCTATGTTCTAGGAGATTTATTTGTTAAATTAAGTTGGTAATTATGTTTCAGTGGTCTCACGGTGAAAACTGTAGAAAATCTTAGCCTCTGGAACCGATGGTTTGAACTGTTAGTGCAGGCATCCTAATGTAATGTCAGAGTAGGTCAAAGTTGAGCTCACCTGGAGTCGATGCCATCTAGCACATTCTGGGCCTGGCTTCCTATCACCTCTTGTTTCAGGTAGTAGAGCATTCTGACCCTGAGCAACACCCTGCACAGAGAAAACCCAGTGGTCACAATAAAGCCCTGACCATGCACAAACGCTGAGCAAGCACACCAACACACACACGCACGCACGCACGCACGCACGCACGCACGCACGCACGCACACACACACAGCAATCTGTTGAACACAATTCAAATGAGGAAAATGTTGAGCTGGAATTTGAAGATTGTACTACATATTCTTGGTCCTATCATTTTCACTGCCATGCACTTAACGTCACATTACACACAGCTGAATTTATGCCCATCTTCTATGATTTTTAGTTGACCGAGAGCAGAGCACAGCTATAAATCATTAGCAGGGCAGGCATCCCACAGAGCAGGACACATTGCATAACTGGCCAGAGACCAGCATACAGACCAAGTTTGATCAATTAACCATGAATTGCTGTATCATTTAAGTTGACATTACTATATAGACCTCGGAGGGAGTCATGAGCAGCCCCACGCCTCGACTCTGACGACTGAAAGAACAGACAAGCGTCTCTCTCTAGTTGTCATGTGGTTGTATTCTGGCAGCAGATGAAGGCTAGGAAGTCGAGGCTGACTCACAGGGGAGACATTAGCTCTGTGATGCATGATCGCACATCACAGGCAGCAGCCTTTGAGCGGAGACACAGCGAAGTGGTGGGAACTGACATCATGATGTCTGCTGGAAAAATGCACTGCTGGGGTTTCAAGGATTTTGTATTCAAAATTCTCAATGGAGCACTGTGGAAGTTATCAGCCGTCCTACAATTATCTACACATAATGGCCACATCTGAGAATATACACCTCTGGCAATGCCAAACAACCTGACAAATTTAGGGAATATTTTTGGAATGACACCATTTAAACTCAATTGTGTGAAACATTCATGTAAATGAGGTGCCAAATAATTGATTTTCACAGGCACATTTTACACTTTACCATTTCGACTAATGGCAGCTTTGAGCACATACAACCCGCATCAGACTCATCTCAAAGTTCCATACATCGGAACAACAAGAACACAAACCTGCACAATTCCCCGTCCAGATAAACTGCTACACTGTCTGCTTCTTTGGATCAAAGCCACCTCTTTAAAACAATTATCACTAATACTACTATAGTCATCCATCATTGTGTAAATCTGTGGCCACTCATGCCAAGGCTTCTCCACAGCTCTTCTTTCAAGAGCACTAAAAGAACTGTGGATTGTGGTTCTGAAATATAGCATGCCAGGCATTCCATCTTTCCTCTGCTGTAACTCAGTTAATATTGTTATAAATGAGCCCGAAATCCCTCCTTGATTCACTGACAGGACTAAGAACAACTGCAAGACTCCAAGGTCTGCCTGTCTGCCGTAGTGATGGATGTCTGTCGTGACCAGTCTGGACTTGTAGCCCTGGTAAATCAGAGTTGAACTTCCTCCCTCTCCCTCCTCCACCCTCCATTCTCCTGTGTGACTGGACCCGCCCAGGAGCAGCTGCTGCTTCCTCTGCCTGTCAGCACAGCCCTTCATCACCCCTTTCCAAGCTTTTGTTAGTTAGTGCATGCGTGTGAGGGATGTGGTTCACTCGGAGAAGCTGCAGAGGATCTCAGCACAGTCATACTCAGTCTTTCAGTAGCAAATAAACCAAGTATGCCTGACATGAGTGGCATGCAAAAAATCCCTCGCGGTCTGTTCACAGAAAAGACTATCAAAAACCAGCACAACAGGGAGATACTGCCTCAGTCTCACAGATGTTAGCCTGATTCAAAACGCACAAATATTATGAAATGTTTATGTGCCTTATCAAAACTGCATCCAATATGCCTGAGTAGATAGAATAGTCACAGTGACACTTCTTTACTATAGTATGCTGGTATTTGCTTAGTACAGAAAGAAAGAAAGAGCAAACTGCTTAAGGACAAAAATATTCTCAATGTGATGATCCATTATGAGTTCATTTTCTGACCTGTCTGCCTTTCAGACAATTCAAGACTTCAATTCTGATAAACCTCAGAATCATTTACCGCTACTTCCTATGGTTTCCACTGCTGTGCAGGAGCTGTGTCCTACATTTACTGCCCTGGTAAGGAAGCCAGTGAACATCCCCCACCAGTCACATTCCAGGTCCTCGGAGTGAAAACGCAGAAGTCAGCAAACCCTGCTGACTGCATGTCCCCAATTGCCCGGCGTGTCACATATCAGACAATCCCTGGATTCAGCACTACTGGTCAAGGAAACAATGGAGAACCTTCTATGGAAGCTGCAGTGTTCTGCATCCAAAGCCCAACAGACACAAGCCCCCCTTTTAAAAAAAAAGCAGCCATCATTTTGGCTTTATATCTCAATGCTTTATGCTTTGATAGCAGCCATGTTTACCCGTCTGCCTGTAAATAAGAGAGATCTATGATGGCCATTAGCTGGGCTAAACTCTCCATGAAGATTCTTATCACTCAGCTAGCCTCGATATGACGCACGTCTGTTAATCAATCAGTAGACTGTCAGCTCCAATAGATGTTTTAGTGCTTCCTAATTACTGTGGCTTGGCAGTGCCACAGTTACCATTTGAGCCACGTGCAAACTGTATTTTCAATACACTTCGGCTTCACTCTATTAAAAATAAATGAAGACAATCTCTGTTAGAAGAGAATAATGACCACCTGCCAGTTGCTATAATGGCATAAAGTTTTAAACACAGACACAAGAACACACAAACTGTCACCCATAAAAGATAAAACTGACAGTCACCATGTGCACTAGGAGCAAGTAATATTATACATTGCAATTCTCTTTCATTTAATGACCCTATATTAGACAGGAATATAAATTCCCTGTATAGTGGTTACTAGGAACATAATCTAACTGCCTTACATGATGTAAACTGAACTCAAAATAAAATCTAAATTCTTCAATATATAGAGTTGTGCAGAGTGTACAATATGAAGTGGCATAAGGAAGCACCTACTTGTTGCAGTGGTGTTTCAAGTGCTTCTTGTAGCCGTCATCCTGAAGCATGTGCTCTGGGTTGTGTTTCCTTAGCCACTCGGCCTTGTGGATGTCAAAAGAGCTCGACTGGGTTTTCATCTTCTTACCCTTTCTGCCCCGAGGCACTGGGGCAGACAAGCCTGGAGAAAAAAGAAGGAAAATAAAAGTCAGTGATGCTGTACAGGAAATGTGATTTTCTATTTCTCCATGTGCTACTCCCTGTTGTGTTAAGGTCAGTCAATGCAGCCTTGACTTCCTGAAACTCACCCAGGTGATTCTGCAGCTCCTTTGTGCGTCCGTCCTCAGTAGGGGCAATGAGATCCCACATGAAGCTCTTGATTTTATCATCTCCACGGTAATGGACAAGGCAGTAGGCCAGCAGGGCCCTGCAGATGGACTCCACATCCCGCTCAGTCAACTGCTTCTTAAAACGCCCATGGTTGAGAATATCTTTCCAACGACCCCATCTAGAAGACAAAAGGGAAAAGCCAAATTAAGAAACAATGTCTGAGATTTAGTGTGTGTACACAGAAAGGCTTATTTTAGTGTGACATTCAACGGGTATATTGCTGCCATTATAGATAACTTTGTCTATTTGTGTGTAATATATGGGCATATTCAGTGACTGCAGTGCATTTCTCTTCAATGCATCCTAATCTAAATTTTCTAGTGTTTTTTTTCATTGAGTCCTGTTGAATATAAATTATATTAATCAAGGACTGGTACTAGGTTAAAACTATCAAATTTATCTTACCCATATACAAGCAGGTTCTTCTCGACTCTGAAGCACTCTGTGCGGCCGTAGCTGTTGAGGCGATCATGGTTTCGCCTGAGCTTAGGTTTGGTTTCATCGCTGTCACTTTCACCCTCTGAAAGCTCTGCTAACTCATCCTTGGTGGCACTGAACGGCCTTGTTTGCTTTCTGACACGAGGAGTGTCGATCACCAAGCTATTCTGTTGGAGAGGGGACAAAGAGTTCAAACCTTTTCAGGGAGATTGAGGGAACTTGAAGGACTTTCCAGGTCTACCCATAGTATTGCATCTGTTCATTCACTCAGTGTAGTCTAGTACTTACTCTGCCATTGACCATATCCATATCAATGTCAGCCTTTTTGGCCCACTTGTCCCAGAAATTAGGGTCATCCAGAGAGATGTCTGTGCGGTTTCCAGATGCTACAAAACTGGCCTGTAGGCAGACATCACAATTATATCAAGCCATAATCACATTTAGCATTCCCCGCATGTCTGTGTTGTGAGTTGGTTTTAGTTGACAATCAAAAACAGTCACTGACAAGTAAAATCCAAATGTGTAACTAGTTTTACCCAGTGAGGGAGTTGCCATTGAGATAAGTTGTATTTGTCCGTTTATTCACCTTAGCAAAAGTGGATCCTCGTCCCTCAGACTCAATGGTGATAGTCTTTGTCCTGCGCTGAAGGATCTGGTCGATGTCCTCCTCACAGAATTTGGCACCCTCATCCTCCTCGTCCATAATGGCCCCATAAGCGCCACGTCGCAACAGATCTTCAATCTCCTTCTTAGACAGCTGCTGCTGTACAGCCTGAGAGGGAAAAAGAAACATCCAGTTAAGGTGAAGAAACTACCATCCATCCATCTATTATCTACACTGTTTAATCCTCATTAGGGTAGCGGGGGGCTGCAGCCTATCCCAGCTGACTTAGGGTGAAGGCAGGGGACAATTTGGACAGGTCACAAGTCTATCGCAGGGCTGCACATACAGACAAACAATCACACTTGCAGGAAGCCGGAGTACCCGGAGAAAACCAACACAGGGAGAACATGCAAATTCTATGCAGAAAGATCTCGAGAAGGCCGTGATGTGAACCGGGGATCTTCTTGCTGCAAGGCATAAGTGCTAACCACCAAGCCTAAGAAACCATCAGGCAATTAAAAATAAGTTATATTGGCCAACAGATTTTGAAATGGACCTATGGTGCAAAATGAAACACTAGTAAACACAACACTACAGATTGCACTACACAAACACCTACAAAACTTTACAGCACCAACATCAATAGCCTTCTAAATGCACACAGCCAAATACACACACATTGGATTATTAAAATCATAACATCAGCAGCCCTGTATCTAACCCGAGCAGCTGTTTAGTATGCAGATATGTTCTGTTAGACCAGATGTGGAAGACTGCTAATACGTCAACCTCCTTATAGTTAGATAATTCTCTGAGAACACAAACTGCAGCTCAACATCCACCTACACACTTCACACACTGTTGACACACTCCCTCACAAACAGATTAGACTCTAATAGGATTGGTTGCACTTCAAGTGGAAATTTTAAGAGTGACCTTCACGTTTTAGGGTTGTTTTTCTTGGCATGGCATCTTGTTGTTCACCATCTGTTACAGTGTTCCTCTAATGTGGTTCTTCAGCTGAGATACCACTATTAATGTCTATTTTATTGGAAATATAATTGGGAAAAACGAAACACTCTATGTTGCGTTGTATTACCATCACGTATTAACAGAAGTACTGAGTTAGTTGGTAGACGAAGGTTCATGTACTTATCTTATGAGTAATTCTATCATAACAAATTTTTACCTAATTTTCTAATGCCAGTTCTTCAGAAATCATGATTACAACCTATTTTCAATGTGATGCCAAACTGAGAAGCTGGAGAAGAGACTGGATAGAGTAAACAGATAAAAACGACATTTAGAAATATATTAATTTAATGGCTATGGCTGAGGTACATCAAGAAGAAAACATGGATAGAAAGGTAAAAGGTAAAAAGGATTAAAATCAGCATTCAAGTTTTTTTTACTATAAAAAAAAAATCCAGATTTTTTTGTGTGATATTTGAGGCTGGAAATGCTGAAATAATTATATCTAGCCAAGACCAACTGATGAAAAGGATGGTATTTATCACAAGCAGTGTCTTTGAAAATTACCTGAACATAATTTACATGACTAAATGATTTAATTTGTCATTTCAATTCCAGACAATTTGGACAATTCTCAAACTTACCCCTCCCCCGGTGCCTCCTCCCAGGCTGTTATCTCGGCCACTCATGCTCTGCAACACTGCTTTGTCCAGGCCCAGCTTGAGGCTGGCGCGATCGAACATTTCTCGCTCGTATGAGTTCCTGGTGATCAGACGGTACACCTTCACTGCCTTGTTCTGACCGATTCGATGACAGCGAGCCTGGGCCTGTAAAGTACAAAAATATTGAGAAATCTGAACTAGATATATAAATAACAACATTTGTTTAAATATCTATGCGTTGATTTGAAGGCCACCTGCTCTTAAATGACTGTTAAATTCTAGAGATGAGCAGGTAGCTTGAATTAACAGATGATATTTTACACATGTATGCTTGACTGGACACAGTGGAAAACCATGTTCCAAGGTGACAAGTCTTGTTGGCAGACATTCATGTGAACAGATGTCACACAAGAAAAAAAACTCTTGCAATGCCAAATTCCTATAATGCTTAAACATTATTGGTACAAATCTACAGCTGCATGTGCCATGTACTGCTGAGTGGGTCTTTGAGTCCAACCTGCAGGTCGTTCTGTGGGTTCCAGTCAGAGTCAAAGATGATGCAGGTGTCTGCTGCGGTGAGGTTAATCCCAAGGCCACCAGCTCTTGTACACAGCAGGAATACAAAGCGGTCCGAGTCAGGTTTACTGAAGCGGTCGATAGCAGCCTGTCGCAGATTCCCACGAACACGTCCATCAATCCGCTCATACAAGTACCTGCAACATAAATGGGCGAACCATGATGCATTTAATAATTCATTAAACACACATGTTATTCTGAGACACCTTACTTGGGTTTTTGAAATAAGCTTACTTACCCTTTAAACATCTAAAGATCAGTTATGTTTATGCTAATAAACATCTTAACTTAGCTGAACCAAAACATATTCAACCAAAACTCTTGTTTTGTTTTCCTTCCTTTCTACACCTGAGAAACAGCATCCCCTAAGATAAAACTGTTTCTACAAGGAGTAGTTTTGCTTTTTCATCCTTGTGTCCATTCTCATCCACTCCCACAAGCTGACCCTCTGCCCTCCCTGGTGTAATCCACTTCCACTCAAGAGAAACCTCACAGAAGCTCCCGCTTGTCTAATGTGGTGGAGCCCTGAGGGCTTCTGTAACCTGCTGCTGAACCCTGTCTGAGGTCTGTGCTGCGCAGCACCTCACATGTTTACAATGGTTTCGGGTTTGCTCTGGCTTCTTGTGGGAAGCCAGAAGAAAGAGAGAGAAAAAAGGATGAGACTGAGGCATGAGACAAATAAAAGGATATAGAGAAAGACCAAAAAAGTAAGGAATGTGAAGTGGAAAAGACAGAGGAATAACACTTATGAGAAAAGAAAGTGAGACCCAAACGCTTATCCGTAATTAGTAAATTCCTAAATGTCATAAAATTCTAAACCTAATTCCTTCTTGAAAAGCTGTCGCCATGATCGCCTGGTTGAATGTTCTAGACTCCCTGACTCACTTTTAACTTTTTATGGGGCTTTTGAGCTTTACCCAAGACACCACTGACACAGACAGAACCAGGCGCACATGGAGGGAACCAAGAAAAGAGCTTAATTCTTTGGATCTCAAAGCAATGTTGTAGTTCAGCTGGGACTTGGTTTGGGCACAACGGCATTATGGCTATGATGTAAATCCAAATCATTTTCAATTATTCCTATCAGCTGCTCCTGTGCTCTGTGTGTGGGGAAACAGGACACAAAGAGGAAAAGGCGGATTCTGTCTTAAAAAAAATAAATAAAAAAAGCCTAAAATCCCATGGGTTATTTTTGGTGAGTGAAAAAGCTGTTCTTTGAACTTCAAAACAGAAACTATGTGGTGGAGCTGAGATCTTATCGAGTTAGAGCGCTGGAGATTAAAATAGCAAACTGTCATCTGTAAAATGGTTTGAAAGGACTCATGTTATATTTTGGTAAAATGGCGTGGAATGTTGAGATCTGTCTGGACATGATATGCAACTTTCCAATTTCCTCCAACAGCCCAAAGGTTAAAGTGAACTGGACACTTTAAATTACTCACAGGTGTGAGGTGGAGTATTAAAATGCTTGCTGTGTAATGTATGGATGTTTATGTGTGTGCACTACACATTGTCTAATGCCTGCTGGTATATATTCCAAGCCCTTTCGACACAGAATAGGATAAATTGATGCAAAAAATGGATGGATAGATGTAAATGTGTAGTTTTGACTCATTTGCTGTGATGAAACACCAGACTCCGCATCTCTACTTGTGAATGCTGCTACCAGCTGCTCTCACTGGCCATTGGCTGTTATCTATTGCAGGCTCAAAGACAATGTTATAGAAACTAGAATGTCTTGTTCCTGACCATGAGTCAGATGATCTTCAGCAATGTAGCCACTGCACTATACTAAAATCCTGTACAAAGCTTTTGATTTACATTTCTGAGCAGCAGCTCTATGTCTGCTAGGGTTTGTATAGTCAGACCACCTTACCTTCTCTGAATGAGGTAGTCTTCCAAGATGTCCAAGCAGCGCACCATCTGGGAGAAGATGAGCACTTTATGCCCTCCTGCCTTCATTTTAGGCAGCAATTTGTCTATAAGGACCAGTTTCCCAGCAGACTGCACCATAGCCTGCAGGTGAAAGTCAATGGCAGCGGGGCTGTGTACTTCCCTGAAGTCCTCAAGAATCTTTTCCTCTGCCCCTAACATAGCAAAGACATGGATGTATCAGCAATACTGGGTTTTGCATGTCAGATTTTTTTCTAGATTAGAAGATTTTATTTATTGTCCACTCTCCATTTACAAAGATCGAGTTTTACTTATTCATGAAAAGCACATTTCAAAGCAGATTTATAATATTAACTTTTAGGTGTTTATGTAACATACAAAATACGAGGCATAACTAATGAGCATATGCTAAAAAAATAGGGTTCTGCAGATTTGCTACTGCTGACACTGGTTCAATAAAGAAGCAAAACACTACTCAGCACAAAAACGCAAATATGTACAAAATCTCTTGAGATTCTCATGGATTTCTCTGGGCACTATGCACAGTCTGATGTCCTTGAGTTAGCAAATTATAGTGAGCACTTAAAATGCGAAAGTGAACCGATAACACCCCTAGGAGACTAATCTAGAAATTGTGGAAATGCAGACATTCTGTTGTTTTGCCATAACTATAGATATTTCAAATCTATTCAAATTTTCCCAAACTGTCAGGTTTTCAGTAGCATCCTACCTTTGATGAGGTAGGGGTGGTTGCAGCACTTTCTCAGCTCCATCATGGTGTTAACCAGATTGGGCATATTTGCTTGGCCAGCTCCTTTAGCCAGGAAAGAGAAATTCTTCTCTAGGATGGCACGATAGTACTTCTTCTGAATGTTGGTGAGCTCAACCTCAATGATGGTTTCTTCTTTAGGAGCCAACTTCTTCTCCACATCCTCCTTCAAACGACGCAGCATCATTGGCTTCAGGATACCCTGAAGCTTCTGGACCTGTGGGCCAAAGTGATGACAAGACATTTATCATTAAGACATTCAGCACCTGCTTGTATACTACACTCGCATTGGGTTACAAATGCTGTTCTTGGGCAGGATAAGAAGAGAATTACATTGGGTTATAACAAACAGCCTCATCATGCCACTACATCTTTTGATATGCTGCTGTCAGTCTTCCACAACAAAGTTGAAATATATTCATTGTATTTAATAACTGTTTTCAAGAATTACAGCAACAGCAATTCAGTTTCTATACCAACTCAGAGACAACCTGTACCATTGCAAGTGGAAATGTGGGTTTCAAAACTGTAATGGGTGATGTAGGTGAAAATAACTCCTAAAAGTAAACCATATGCCACATGGTGCACCATTTGTATTTTTATAGTAATGATATTTTGCTGTGAAACACATCCATAGTAGACATATCACTCTATGTCACCCTTGAAGCAGAGTGGCTGAAGAATAATCTGAACCTATGTGGAGTATGTTATATCAAAGGCATTGTCATATTCATTATGTTATTTATAGCTGGTTGAGCCTTAATATGCAGTAAAAAAAAGCACATTTCCCAAATCATAAGTTCCTGCTACAGTACAGCATCCCAGCTCAGTTACAACTACACCCCAAGGATTGGGCCAGCTTTGCACAACCAGCGTTCTTTTCGTTGATTACACATACTGTACAGGGCCTTGTCTAATATCAGTTATGGTGTGTGCTGAAAATGTGTCTCATAACAGCACCAGCAACATTTACTATGAAAAGGATTACAAGATTCCAGTGGCTGCTAGATTTAGTGCCACGTGATGAGTGTGGCTGTTCCAGATATTTTTACTTTCAACCGCACACCTCCATCATGTTTTAATGGTCTTTAATGATCTTTTCTCTGAGAATCTCTTTAGTGCTGCTGGCTAAAAAGGAAATGCAAAACAGCAATATGTAGAAGGAGCTGTGAAAGCAGCCCTTTTAATATGAGCAATTTTGCCAATGCATAGTCCCACAATAAGTAGCCTAATACCCCGTTATCATTATCTACCACGTGTCTATGTTGTTCAAAATATCACTGTGGCCTAGTTAGAAAAAGCCCCACTTCAACTGTTATACCTGTTTTAACAGAATCTTTATATCTGAGCATCAGTGTGTATAATATGTCACTTTGGTTGTCTTTTCATACAATTTACCGATACTAAAAAATATTTTCTTGTAACAGTTTCAGTTAATGTGCCAAATATGGCTGCAAAGTCCAAACTACGCTGTCTGATCTGATCTTGTGGCATTCAATTAGACAGTGGGTTCAATAATACAATATGTTCACTCTTCTGTACATTCAGAGCATAAAAATGTTATTCTACATATATCTGTGAGCTCACCTGCTCCTCAGTCTTGAGGTCACCAAACTCCTGCATGAAGGTGTTTTCGGAGGGGAAGCGTGCCGGCTCCAGGAAATGGAGCAGGCTGAAGAGCTCCTCAACTGTGTTCTGGAGAGGAGTACCTGTCAGCAGGACTTTGTGCTCCTTGAAGAGGACAAGAGTTCAAATATAGAATCAAATACCTTCAATTCGGTTTTAATCTACAAGTGAGACTTGTACAGCACTAAGGCTACTTGAAATATGTGCAACTCTATAAACTGACAGTTTACATACCAGGTTCATGAGCTTGAACCCCTCTAGCAGCTTGCAGTTCTTGTTCTTCAGACGATGGGCCTCATCAATAATAACGCAGCGCCACTCTATGGCGTTGAGTTCGGGGCAACCTCCTAGGATCATCTCAAATGTGGTGATAACAGCCTGGAACCTGTAGGCACCTCGTATCGCACGGCGCTTGCGACAAAAAGAGAAGACATTTCAGAGATGACATTCATGATGATTATGCACATGACAGATGTATATATGTGAAACATTTATTTTGTTTTTAGTTGTAAGAAACATCCCGTTTTATTAATTCCAATTACACAGATTGCATACTGAGTGTATAATGATTATGTGATTATTGAACTGTAAAATCCACAGGAAAAACTGCTATGAAAACATGCAGACTTCAGATACGTAGATCTTCAGTGCACAGTTGGAGCAGTTCCTTTTGCCTGATAACACTATGACCATAAATATTTGCAGTCTTTTGTTGTTGACAGTCAATACATTCCTTTATTTTAGCCTCACAGACAACCTGAAAACACACCTCTTGGTTAGGGAGCTCTCTACAGTATTACCAGTACGCGAGCACCCGCTAGTGAGTCTTTACGCTGTTTGTTTGTTTGTTTTCTTGTTTGTCTGTCTGGGGAGGCTTTGGTTTACCCCGCCTCTCCATTTGTATCCATTGCCTTGACAACAGTCCTCGAGGGATACTCAGTTATCCAGTAACCCCCTCCCACAGCCAGCCAGCCAGCAGACTGCCGTAGAGGAGCCACTCTCTCTGATATGCCTGAGCAGCGTTGACAGAGAGCTCCCCTTGGGGGCTGCTATGACATCACAGGCTGCCTGGGAGACAGCCTGGTGGCGGCTCCACTCTGTTCTGCTTGCACTCGCCTTAATTCCTCCTACGGTTCTTCTGAATACTAACAGCTCCTAACTGCCTGCTGTGACACATCACATGGCCTGCCAGCCACAGAAAGCCTCTGCCCAAGGCTCACTAACTACCTCACAACCTACTTATTGTCAGACACGGGCCCCTGTTTGATTCATATTATATGTTATCATAGTATTTTAATTTGCTTATTCATTGAAACATTTTCACTCCCAGCACGGTGAGAACACTACATAAACAGTTAAACTTGATTTTGATATTACAATTCTTTTTGAAATTTTTGAAACAAGATCTGAACTCTTTAGCAATAAGTTATATACATATAGATTTTTAATAAACATTTGCTGATATTAGATTATTTCTGACACAATTGAAAAAGTAAATTAATAGACACAAAAAGTAAACATTTTCTAAAGATTCTTACACACACACAGCCTTAATTAAGACTTTTTTCTTTACAGACAACTTGTGATGAGCTGCCTGTTTCCTTCTCGCTACAGAGGTGACTTTTTTTCTTCTCAAACATTGCGCTCGATGAGTTTACTGCAGTAGTACAGAACCGTAAAGTGTATCTGGGCTTTGTGTTACATGTGGTGATCACGAACTGCGTGGCTTTTCAATATCCGACTCCCATTGTTGAATGCAGGTGTCGTATTTGAAACATATCATTACATTACTCACTGGATTTCATGTGGCTGACACAGTGCTGCTGTTTTCTGAAAAGCACTGTGATTATTTTAATAGAAGTGAATCACTGCTTTCCACTCTAAAGGTAAGCACAGCAGTATTTCTTTCCACTTGCCTGTCCTTAAAAAGGAAAGATTAGGTATGTCAGAAATAACTAAAAGGCCTCTCAATCCCCATCGTTTCGTTTGTGTTAGATAAGTGAGGCAAGCTGGATGCCCCCTTGTGTGTATACAACTGACTCTTGCCCAGCTCCTCAAGGCTTTTTCTCGGGAATAAACACCTACTGTGGTGACAAAACACAGAAACACCACTAGGGGGAATGCTGAGCTCTTTCTTAGAAGATACAACACCGATAGCTGTACTGCTACACACCACACCTCAAGAACGTAAAATAACGTATTATTTGTTAAAGTTTTTTTTGCATTTGACAAGAAATGTATAACTTATAAAGAAAAGTGCTTTCACTGGGCTCCATTTGCAAGGCCGTCAATCTTAGTACCCTTGCACTCTTACTTGAAAATAATACAAGCTTTTATTATAGAGACTACATGATGGAATAAGAACTTAGGCTACAAACGGGCACAGATTTCAAGAGGTGTTTGCTTTTTTGCTTTTACAGGAAAACATTGACAATGGTGTACACTATAGTGTATAGTGGAATGTAGTTGTACTGATGTAAAACCCAAGTATTAAATCCAATCCACTAAACACTCTTAACACCCAGCTCACACAAATGTACACTCTGTTGTATTGGGAGGTGTCTCATTTAATACATTTCCTAAATTGATTAATATGGAATAATTCTTTAGCATAGCTTGACTCTACTTATCCCCTTCCCTATAAATGTTACATGCAGAAAGATAGCCATGCTCAGCCCCCATTTACCTGTGCATCCCTGAAATACATCTCATACTGCTGGAGCATCTGCCTGCTGATCATGCTTCCATGGTAGACGATGACATTGAGGTGGGTCCAAGTACGAAACTCGCGCTCCCAGTTGGCGATGGTGGACAGTGGAGCAATGATGAGAAAGGGGCCCTTAATGCCTACGCGATAGATCTCTTCTAGGAATGTGATGGACTGGATGGTCTTTCCCAGTCCCATCTCATCGGCCAGGATGCAGTTACGTCTGACAAGTGGAAGGTAACAAAGGTGAGAAGAGAAAAAGTGTGGACACTGTTATGACAGAATAAAAAGAGAGAAGAAGAAACGGTTTAAGAAAGTTGATGAACCACTTACAAATCGTGGGCGCCTGTGTAAAACTAAATATTTTATCTCTGGTGTGTACAGCATAAGTGGATGTGTGGGGGTGAGGGTGTTTACAGTCTAACTAGGCTGCCACCTCAGGCATTATGCCTCCATATCACTAAGACAAAGTGCTTTACATTTATTGCGGCATTTTTTTGTTGCATGTATTCATAAACTGGTACACCAAAAAAAAAAAAAAAATGTAGAGTAAGAAGGCCCAACAGGAGAAAAGGAAAGGGAGTGACACAAGGAAAAAGCAACACTCCCATGATAATAAAAGAATAAACAGCAAACAACAGTGGAAAAAACGACATCATCAGCAGTTATAACAGACCAAAGATATGAGATACAACATAATAGCAAATACAACTGCCTCTGCTGCGTGGTGTACTCAGGCAAACCATTTATTCAGCTGTCCAGTGGGTGGGGGTATTATGTCTTGATGCTAATTGCAACGTGCAGATATTCCCACTGGCCTCTTAAGCAGCTCTCTACTTTTGATGAATCTCTGTGCGTGGGCACACACAAACTCTTGCATGCTCACACATAACAAAACCAATTCCCAGGGTTAATGCAAGCGCACTGACACCGTGTACTCCAGATGTACAGCGTAGCGCTTCTTTTGTGATCATGGGCGAAGAAAAGCAATTGTTGTTGCAGCAGTGTGCACCTTGACAGGAAATTTGACTCTCCACACAGGCCTCACCAAATAATGTGAATACAGCCAAATCGCAGCGTGGTCCACACGCAGGATACAAAACAGGAAAAGTCATTCAATATTCATTATCTGCAGTCCCAATACACAAAGAAGATTTTTCTTGAAATACAAAATGGCTATGTGCAATCAATCAATAAATATAATGTAGTATTCTGCACTGAGAGATATTTCCATTCTTTAGGCTATCGTTACTGATAGAAATGGGGCCAACAAAATAACAGAAACGGCTATTTATCAAGCAAAACAGTTCAACAGCACCACAAAATATGTCCTTCTAAATGACCATACAGCAGAAACAACACGTCTGTAAAACAAGCAAAACTGAATACTATAATCTATATGGAGTAGGACGTAATGCAGGACTGTTGCATTTGACCTGTTTCTTTTCTCCCCATTCAGTTCTAGCTTGGCATACTAGTAAACAGGCAACTGAGCGTACATTAACTTATTTATTTTAGATCAGTTTTGCATTGATTTCAGCTGTAATTAGATTCCATTTGATTTGAAAAGCAGCGTAATTTAACCATTTTACAATACAAGTTTAACATTTTGCCTAACCTGCTCAATCATGAATGGCTAATCTATGTTTACAGAACATCAGTATCAAACTTGCAGATCAGATGGTCTGAAGAGACAAGACATCAGACTGTCAATACCCTGCAGTATAGTTACCCAGAGCTGTACGTATTGTGTAATGTGTGCTCTTCTGTCTAATGACTAAATGTTTTTGTAGTTACTTGCAACTGGAGATATTGAGCAGGAGTTCTTATATTAAGCTCCAGATTTATCTTCTTAGGGTGTCACTTACATTACTTACTTACTATCAGGTATGAAACAACTTGTGCATTTTTTTTTCACAGTTTAGAACACTAGAAGATCGCGTCACTTCTTATGACCGCTGTAATGTCACACCTACATGGCCTGGTCAAGATCAGGGTTGCAGATATCAATAAGGACAAATTCACAGCAGTCGTACATGTGGATTTGGGGTTATTTTTAGTGTGAGTGAGCTTCAGGTCTGTACAGGTCTGCATACATAGTAAGTAAAACTGACCTGTTGTACCAGTTAAAGAGGAGCCAGTTGACCCCCTCGAGCTGGTAGTCCCTGAGGCTGTTGCCATTCCTGTATTCCCTCGACTGTTCCCTCTTCTTCCACAGATTAGCTGGGGGCCGCTCCTAGATGACAAAATTTAGGGGTAAGTTTAGATGGCAGTTTTGAAATAAACTTCACACTTGTATTTTGAATGAACAGATTTCTACAGAATGGAAATATATTGTATGTTTTACATAAAAGAACTGGGATAAGGCAATGTATGGAAAAGTAATAGAGACAAAAGAGTAAAAATGGTTTTAAAGGCACGAAAGGCAATGAAATGCAGAGTGGAGACACATGGAGTGGAGCTTAGGAGACTCCAAAGAAAAAGGAATGATTAAAAGCAGAGCAAAGGCACCAAAACCAACAACCGATTGAACCTTGTCACACCAGCAGAGCAACAGGATAGCATGACAACCATGTAATATTTTATGTAATATTTTGGAAATTGGTCTAAAACTTGTCTGGAATAATTCCTGTCATATACCATAGAAGGCGAATGGCGGTGAGCACTTAAATGCATTTGACTCTTTCTTGGGAAACAGGTGCTGTAAAGATTGACCCAAAGGTAAACTATTGAACTGAACAAAGAAGCGAAAATGATATGAAGGAAAGAAAACATTTTTAGCAAGTCTTAGCAGTACAACAAACATGACTGATCTTGTGTAGTCTGATTACTATAATACATTATAAAGACAATAATACTTGCAGTTCCATGCATGAGGACCTGTAAGCTAAGCTGAAAAACACTGTTCTTTCTTTGATATCATTAGTTTATTTCTTCCTTCCTAAATTCTGTTCTCTAGATCTTCTGAGTCTTTATTTGGAAAAATCCTTTGATAAAAACATAATATTATTTTTACCTTTTCAGTATAAACACCATTCACTGATCTTACAGTGAGTGACAGCAGGTGTTTGTCTTTCAAGTTTGTTCTCTTTACTGTGTGAATGAGGTCTTTCCTAGATGAGTTTAATGTTTGGCTGATGATGCCAATTAAATTCACCATACAGTACATGTTTGCAGACGCTGTGTAAACACTTATTTACCAAAGATTCCACTACATTTCTGAAAACAGGGGAATACCCTTATTAGCACTTCAAAATACAAGCAACAAAATAAAACGCATATATACAGCATGAGAGTGATGGAAAAATCAGAAATACAGTGATGACTGAGGAATGCTGATAGGCATGGCTTACCATCCTGCGCGAGTCTGGCTTGGCTGCCTGCAGCTGCTCAAACTCTTCAATCTTGCTCTGATCTACGTCATCCTTCAGCTCCCAGGTGCTGTCCTCATAAGGCAGAGAGCACCACTTCACCAGGTAGTATATCACTTCCTGCAGCAGGCAGAGAAGAATCAGCACTGGAAAAGACTAGATCGAGGCCAAGCTTTGCTTTTATAATATTAACAAAGGCTGCGAGGCAGCCCATTAGGATGGCCTTGGGCATTTCTAAGATACAAAGACATCGCTATAGTGGAGAATATATTGAAAGGAGCACAACCACAAAAAAAAAAAAAACGAGAAAAAAAAGAGTAAAACATGTTCAGCAATGCTGACACAAATACACACACACACACATATACTACTCATGTATGTGAATAACAAATGAAAGAGGATTCCCTTTACCTCTCCAGTATCTTTGTCCTCACAATACGACACCTCCAGCACTCTGTCTACCTCTACATAGTCAGGGTTAAATGGGTCCTCTTCCATCTGAGAGAGACAGGAAGAAACACAAAAGGGAAAGAGAGAGATTGAAACGGAGAGAAAAAACCCAAGTGCCCACTCACCATCTGGAATCTGAGATAAACATCACTACTGTATCAACTGATTGAGCAAAGACATTCAAATATATGCACACAGATGTGCCTGCCCACACAAACCAAATGCAAAAAGTGTATTGAACATCCACACACAATAGTTAGATATGTGTACACTTAGCACATGTGTGCTAAAAATCATCTCATTATGCAAACACACACCTGCTCATAGCAATGCCCAAAAAATGTTATCCACGGACAGTATTAAGCATGTCCACAGACACAAAACACAGTCATACAGCCTTACATCTGCGAAGAAGAGTGCCCTCTGTGCTTGTTTCATCTTGAAGCGTTTGATCTTCTGCTGAATCCTCTTGTCCTTCTCCAGCTGTTGCTCTGTGGCCCACTCACAGTGTAGATAGGAGCTGATGACCGCACACACACAAACAGACTAGGGTGAGAAACCCTGAAAAACACCTTCCAAACAGCATCTGGGGCATTTGCTGTGGCCAGCAGGTGTGATCACAGATTGCAGATGTGGTCACAGAGTCTTTCACTGGCATGCTGTTTGAACTGATCTCCTCAGTCATATTTGTTTTAGAAAATTTCAAGTGTGACATTCATATTTTTATCCTTTTCAGCATTTGGCTAAGAATTCAGAATATGATCTGGCTGACGACAGACTATTGGTCATGTGGAAAGAAATGATTTTCTCTGAGAAGCTGAGTATGGCTCATAAATCCTAAATTCCAAAAACTTTCACACTGACATTTTGTTGAGGGAATGAGCTGGAAGTTTTACTAATATTCCTGAGTTCACATAGGAAAATTAATAATTGACTGTTATGAAATTTCATGAAAACACACACAGCAACACTGAAAGCTGTCCCAAGGATGTCTGTAATGCTTGTATGCTTTTGCAATCACAGGCGTACAAGCTTGTGTTGCACAAGTTCTTATTCAGCATCGTTTTACAAAACCTTCAGGACATCTGCTTTCTGTTTTGACTTAATTTTAGTTTAAAAAAAAAAATGTTACAATTTAGGAAGATTAGTGCAACAGCAGTGTCTGGAACAGTGTCTACAAACAGATCACACACTTAGTGGAATGACTACAGGCACCATTTATTTTTACAAAGTTCTTAGGAAAATATCACTAACTACCCAAAAGGTACAACTGAATAAAAAACTTACTAGTTTTTGTATTTTACAAAAAATTCCTCCACTTCAACCACCACTCCTGGAGAAACCTACAAAGAGGTTTAAAGTGAGAGAAAAATATATAACAATTAGGAGCAAAGCTTTAATATTTTCATAGCCTTACAATAAATAAAAAATAGCACAAATGTCAAGCGATGAAATTCTCAACTTTTATAAAACTTGAGCAACAATTTGCCAAAAAAATGACAGTGGTAATTAATTACCTCCTTCTTAGTGATACGAGAAGACATGATTTTGTCAACAACAGCAGCGTCCTCTTCAGTGGGATTCTCCTACAAATGCAGTGGACATGGAACATTTAATGTCAACAGCTACTTCCTGTTCCCCCAGTGTGAAGTTGCATAAACGTCTTCATAACACAAAAGCCACACACCAGAGTCTGTTATATCCTGTGCGGATTGTAAATCCCTCAGGCGAATGTGTGCTAACATAAATAAAACTGACATGTGACAGATTTAGACAATGGGAAGTGGGGTGGAACTTTTCCACAATATACAGTATTTGGAGAAAGATGTTGTTGAGCAGAGCTGTCTCCACAATACTTCCTTCCTAATTTCTCTGCTATTCCATCTGAATCATTAAAAATGCCCACTGAATATGTATCTTTCCTCTTTGTGCAGGCTTACTGCAGGGGTCCTGGTTTGTACGTCACAGCATGATGGTGAAAAGAACAGGCTGTTCTGCACTTCAGAGCATGTAGTCCTGTTGTTCTTCTACAGAATGCATTCATGTTCTTCAAATCATGAGTGAGGCTTTTTCAGCAATATCCATGCCACAAACAATCCTTCACCTTTGTAAGTTAATACTTTAAATATTTGCAAGCTTTGTCTGCAGTTAAATCAATTTCACCTCTATTCTGCACTCAGGAACAATATTTTCTTCAATTTTTTTAAATGAAGGAATTTAAATTCAACTTCTTCGCAATAAGTGACCTATAGACAGAGCTACTTACAACAAACAGTTGAACAGCAGGTTCCTTGGATGCTGCAGTGTTGGATTTCTTGGCTTTGACAATAACCTTGACTTCCTCATCGGACAACCTGGCCTCCAGCTCTTCAGCATACTTCTTTCTCTTCACCTGGCGATTAGACCGCCTCTTCTAGAAAAAGAAAGACAAGGACATTTACACACAAAAAAGAAAATCAATCTTGAGTACTTCATAGATGAATTTGTAAACATCAAAAACTTTAGTTCAGGATCTAAGTTGGGTTACCTTCCCTCAGTGACTGTCAAAAAACAATACTTTTTATTTATACTGATTTACTGTCAAGGCTCTGAGTTGTTTAGTCAAGATAACCTATATTGCATTTTAACTTAATGTAAATCAACGTAACAACAGCAATGTGTAGACACTGTGGTTAAGCAGCTGGTCAAAGCTGAGCTTGTGTAAATTCCTGGCTATCCCCCTGACATTTTGTATAACATCTAGAGCTTCAACATAATGCTCAAATTATTTTTAGAAAGTGGTATTGAGATAATCTGTCAGATTTGGAGCAATTTTTTTCTCAAGATCACAGCAACCCATGAGTTACAATTGTCGATGCGTGAAAAACATGAATGGCAAAAACATTCAGCATCAACAGTCACAGACTTCCATACTGAAAATGAAAATATGGGTTCTCCCTTTCAACAGGTCATGATCCAACATAACCCATGAATGACCGTGTTAAATTTCCATAAATCAAGCAGGAAGTCCAAAAAAAAAAATCACTATACATACTGCAAATGAAACAAATCAGAAATGAGAGCGCTTTAAAATCCAGCTTCTTTCTATTCCTTCCTGTCAAGCCTTTATAATTATCACATGCGTGGGCTGCTGTATCCTGCATCAATACATGAACCCCTCCTAATGATAATATGTAGTTAATTAGGAATAAATGCCACTGAGCCAAAGTTAATTAGGTGTGCAGCATAATATCCCTGTGGAGATATACCCTCACATCCACAAAGCCAAGCTGACCAGAAGCTGGAGAGTCAAACCTGCCACATGCCACGACAACAGGGCTGAACCCCTGAGGAGACCATGCTTCTGTTGTAGCTGTCGGCCGCGCTACCTCGACTTCTGCCACATGATCATCCTAAATGAGTCATCAACAGACTTTTTTAATTAAGGCCAGGGGCACCATTTAACGAGCGTAATTATATCATAGGATGTAGTCCGGATAGGACTCAAAAAGAAGAGGAAGAGGTGGTGATGCCTAAGAGGAGACAAAGTCACTTGTCATCCCCACTCATTCAGACATGTCACTTGTCACTTGTCAAAAACTTGACAGAACTCAGCAGTGAGTAAAGAAGAACACAACTGTGGAGAATTGTTTTTTAACAGCTGAACTCAGATGTCACCACTACTATTGTCACAATTACTCAGATTAGAAAGAAAACAGACATAATATTGCTGTGACATTGTGTTTGATCAGTACTGGACAGTAATTACCATGTTAACTATGAATGCAAGCTTTTTGCTTGATTTTGACTTTATGGCAGCATGTGTCCAGTCTAACTTTATAGTGTGTTCTACAGACCAATAAGGTTATTAAAGACTAAATTTCTTCATGAGACCTTGAATTAGTTCTGACTATCTACAATGAAGTAATCCCACCTTTCATGATACATTATGCAGCTGAGCACTTGATAATTTTCTTAGAACATCTTTAAACATTTTAAGATGGTATCACAAAACATGTACAGATTTTGCATAAAAGAAATACTATTTATTTATTTCACTTGCAAATTGCAGCTAATTTTTTTGATATAAAGTGTGATCAGTGCAATCTATAAGTAAGTTAGAACAAGGTAGTCTATAAATATTTGGACAATAATGTGGGACTACTCAACAAGTTTAATTAAGATGTAATTGATACTCATCACCTGCCTTTTTCAACCTTAGATAATCTCAAATTCAAGAGAGCAGTATTTAATTTTCCACCAAAATGTAGCTCTAATTACTCTGACTTTGAAAAAAAAAACCAAGGAGACACTTCAATTTCACTGGCAGCTGTGGCTACATTTCCTTTCACATTATCAATGTTGAATAATGTTGGACACAATTTAACTTGCCATTAGTGTTAAATTTAGGCATCTGTGTGCACATAAAAGTGCTATTCTTGATGTTCTGACCTAGATAATTCCTCTCCGCTGTCAGTTTTCTCCATCATCAACACAGATAAGAATGTGTACTTGAGATAGCCACCCACTGAATGACCTCCACATGAACCACAGTCAATCCTTCCAGGCTCAAACTAAAGCTGCGAAGCCTTCCTCTATGCTTGGCAGCAGTGTGAACAGTCAGGTCGAGGACACCACTTCACTCGCTCACGTCTATCAGAATGTTAACAGACAAAGAGTCAGCCTTCGCCTTTGTTTTCTCACTGCAGAGGTGACACCACAGGCAGTAACGTAACACCACATCTGAATAAAGTGAGGAATGAAAACACAGTCAAAAGTAGATTAATTTCCACCTAAAACTCAAGTGTTTTCTCATAGTTAAGGGTTCATATCTTAATTTGGCATAGTGTGATGAAATACACTACATGTGCTCCAAAGAATTAAAGCTCCAGGTACACTAATAGTTGACTTGCACGGTGTGTGTATATGTCTTTATGTGTTCATTTGTGAGTGCATGTAAATGCTGGAACTTACAGAGTCGTCATCTTTGGGAGTGTGTCGAGGAGGAGGGTCATCATCTGACTCCTCTGAAGAGTCTGGCTTTCGCTTTTTCTTCTTTCCAATCTTGATGACAATTTTCCTGAGGGAGAGAAAGACACACCATGAATACAATGAAATGAAAGCCAGAGTAATAAAAACCTGCTCTAAGTGTATAATGTTTACCACGCCATTGTTTACAGACATATTTTCGGTTGACAAATGCCTTGAAGATACAGCTCAGAGGCAACTGATCATCTTCAGTCCTTAAACATTTGATTTGAAAACAATAACTTGATTTTACACATATTTTCAGAACCTACGTATCTTCAACTCTGGTGTTTATGAATGTCAAAAATAGTCCATCTCAAATAAATCTAAGCTAATAAAAACATTTATCCCAAGAACTCAAGCAATTGTACGACGGCCTACAAAACACTTGGGGGAGAAATGTGTTTACTGTGTCAGCATCAACATAATTTTCACAACAAAGTATGCACAAATCACGTGAGGCATAGGACCAGAAAGAGGGATTATATGCTAAAATCATAGTGACTTTGGAGAAACGTTTAATTTGTCTAACTCAAACTGCCAAAGCCTCATATTAAGAGCATTTGAGATCTTTCGGCAAAAACTGAATTCTTTGCAACAGCTCTTCACAGCAAAAACCTTAAGGCAAAGAGAACTTGCATTCATTCCAGAAAAAGTTACTTTGCTCTAAATCTACATTCAGTCATGTTAACTGCTTCTAAGTAGGTGGATAAGGAACTGTTGGGGTGAAAGGCTGTCTGATGGATTCTAAGAGAAGGACAGATAAGCATCCAAAACCATTTGATCATTTGACTGCAGACTGCACGTGCATAAATCCCTGAAGATTTCCATCAGTACACATTAAGACAGAGTAGTCATGGTTTTTCCTGGCTCAGAATAGGCCTTTGGGGGTTGACTACACATGATAGTGAGCATGAACGCTCTGCATACAGTCAAGGAATGAGTCCTGGTTTGTATATTTAACAGAGATCAGTGCATTTCCCTGCTATTTCTTACTTTTTGACAAAAATGTCTCTCATGCTTGAGGAAATTAAATTCCAATTAACATGAGTGGTTAAAAACTATTTCTTCTTATTTTGGCGCTTGCAAGTTTCTTTTGCCGTTGGCTAAAATTTCTTTGTGGGGTACCTATAACCTCTTTCTTGGGGGGAAAAAAATCTCGTTGCAAGGAAATCCCCAGTCGTGTTGACAGACACTACACTCCAGTTCATCATAAATAGACACAACTGAAGCTTTATATTCGATAAGAATATCTCTCTGTACAGCTGTCAGCATGCAGTTTTAAACCCTGACATACATACAACTACAGCAGTGAAAGGATTATATGGAATGCTTGCAAGAGTTGTTAAAAATGTCTATCTTTCAATGTGTATCGATTCTGAATATATTAATGTGAAACAGTTTCAGTACTCATTTTCCACAGAATGAACACATTGATACTAGCTACATGTTCTCCCTCTGTTCACGAGAGGCAACACACACAGGATACTGTACTGAAGTTAGAAATTGCAGTATTGTGACTACACTAATGCTTACACATATCTTAATGCTCACAAAGGGAGCTGCTTTTGTTTATGCAGTTAGGAATTCAGTGCTTTGCTAAAGCTCCTACATAGTTTGCAGATTTTTTTTTCTCACTAAAATACCTTTGGTAGTTTGTGAGTGGTAAAATTCTCACCATCGGCCTGATGCACATTTATAGTACCAAGACAGGCTGTTAAGATATTTATATATCAGGAATCCAAATAGCAGCAGATTGCACAATGAATTGACACAAGCTTTTACCGTTTTGCCAGTGCTGTATGCTTTAATTTTCTCTTATTTCTTTCCACACAGTCACATATTATTTTTGTGACCTTTCCACATAAATTCTTTCACCACTTATGCAGACACTTCCTATCTTGCACTTCTCCACATGTATTATCTCTTGCAAGTTGCAAGTCACAAGCGGCGCCAAGACTCTAGCTTGGTGTGATATTAATGGTGGGGAAAAAAAAAAAAAATAAAATATATATATATATATATATATATATATATATATATATATATATATATATATATATATATATTTAAATAGATATAAACATTGTTGTCGTACTAACACACAATGCCATTTTTCCTTCTCACTCCCCAACAAGGTTGCATACAAAACAAACCCACCCCCTCCTTCCCACGAAGCGAAACAGCCTCTATGCGCCACACATACAGGCACAGCCATATTCAGACATGGTGCATGAGCAGGTATGTCTCTAGTGAGGAGGATGTCCCCGTGGGGCTTGTTCATATGAGATTACATTAGAGGCTGAACAAAGATTCCCACACTAGCTAATACCTGCTCTCGTTAACTGCCAATCCTTCTGTTAGACTGTCAGCAAGTCAGTTCTTGAGACACACGGTGTCCACTAGACAGAAAGTCAACTGGCTGAACACTATGTAAGTTTAGCAACAAACAGTGAGTTGACATGTTAAGAGAGCAACTTGACCATTTAAAGGTTAAGGATATTTTTTTTAATCCACCATTTCCAGTTCTTAATTTTGGCTTCATTTCTCCTCCAAGGCATACCAATTCTGTTCATATACATCATAAACGGACTTATTTAACAGACTGAGACAGAAGGACATGTGATTGAGACATTCTCTTCTTTTTCCCCATCACCATCTTAGAAATCTTCTTACCATATGGAGACAAAATAGAGGAACAAAAAAACACTGACTGCATTTTGTTAAATAGAGCTGAAGCAGTGAACTCTAACCCATGTGCTGAATGACAAAGGTACACGACGTGGATGGAACAGAGACACACACACACACAATAGAAGAGGCTTACAAGAATTTTAAATTTTTAACCTGATTTCTACAGTTAAATACAAACAGAAATAAACCAAATTTTTAAACAAAATCTCTGAAATAGTTAAGACATTCTTCAGATCTGATCAGCCCGTTCAACTTCACATTCATAGCAGCATTTGGTCAAAAAAGGATTTAATGTCCCACCCAAGGCCTAACTAACGAAAAAGTTGGATTTGATTATTTGAACTAAAGACTCTCCACAACATATTAACATCCATCCATGCACCTATTATAACATTTGCGGAGAGCAAAAATAAGCACATTCGTCCAGCAGCACCATGTGGAAGTGCTGTCCCCTCTGCTGGTGTCCCTGCCCCCTATGGATGATATTACATTTCACAAATCCTCTTGACAATGACACTTAATGGTTGCCATGCAACATGCCCTTGGGACTGTATTTGGCAATGTGGGCTGGTATGTTCATGATGACATCATTTCCTGTGAAAAACAACACCAGAACATGTCCACTGACACTATGAATGGCTAGGCAATGTGCCAAGTCAGTGACACAATGTAAGAAGATAAATTAACCAGCTGTGACATCCAGAAAAATAGGAAAAGAAAGGAAAAAATATACTAAGGCAGCTGAATGGGACTTAGCACTATTGACTAAATAAAAGCTGGCTGTGATATGGACCTTGCAGAATAGCAGTGTCACATCACCAAGCAGCACCTCAGTAGCTAACAGCCTATAACAGGGCTAAAACATCGCTCTGATTCCCATATGGGAAAACTTGAACTGTGAAACGAGACACTTGAGGGCTGTAAAATCATCAATTGAGCCAGAGACAGACAGTGCGGACAGAATATTGATAGTGATGCGGTACCTTTGTACTGACATCTATTACACACCACACTAAATTAAAAGTATACATTCTTGTTTCGCTCACCCGGACACACACAGAAACCCACAAAGCATAAACCACATCTGAGTGAGGGTTCCAGCCTGTTCCACCCTGCTGTGGCTGAGACACAGGACCACCCAACGTTTACTAACAGTGGTGCTAATGTAATCTGGATAGCCTTCCTCTAAGCTAAAATATACTGCATTAACTCTAATGACAGGGAGGAAACTCAGACTTTTAAATCAACCTCTCACTGATAAAAAGAGGTAAAGCAGTCAGTTTTGCTCTTCAGAGTCATAGTCAAGTCTCCCTGATGTGAAGGAGTTTTGCACAGGCTGTATAAATGCCACCGCATGACAGAAATTATATCCACTGACCTATGTATTATAAAGTAGTTAACTGCCTGGCCAAGCTGAGAGGCAAATTTTGTCGTGCAAAAACTAAAAAGAATACCGAGACAGTTTGGAAAGCAAAATTTATGTACTGCATAATG
Organism: Amphiprion ocellaris; assembly: GCF_022539595.1. Lineage (NCBI taxonomy): Eukaryota > Metazoa > Chordata > Actinopteri > Pomacentridae > Amphiprion > Amphiprion ocellaris. The sequence goes on along the minus strand of NC_072766.1, from coordinate 21,970,653 downwards.
CTGCATATATGGAACGTGAATATTAAACCCAACAAGACAGAGTCTGATTGTCATCTCTTTTAATATTACAAAGAAGCAGAAAACCTGCACAATGCATTTAGTAACAGATGATAACCAATCACAGCGACACATGGAACATATGGCCCTATAGGAGTCAATACGTCAAAACGTATCAGTATAGTTTAAGTAGTAATACAGCATGCTCTGGGCTAATTATGTGGTACCTGCAATACATCCAGGTCCCCAAGTGTAATATACTTTGAAAGAAAGATTCATATGCACAAGTTTTATGCTACCCAATATTCTACTTCACACAGTTCGCAAGAAAAAACACCATGCTGATGTGAGGTATGCTCACTTTAGTCCTTCTATGTACTTTGTTCTTTTATGCAAACCTGCTTTAAAAACTAGGCTAGGATAAATGAAGGAGAGGGAGGTAGGGAATACAATTGCAATACAATGTCTTTTAAAACCAAGAGAATGAAAAAAAATCATCAGAATTATCTGCCAACAGTGCCAGGCAGAAAACTGTCACGCTTCTGTATTTTAAAAGTGTAAAAGGTCTATTTTGTGCAAATACAATCCAGGTCTTCGCCTGCGACCTAATTAGAAAATTATAACTAATATCCCACAAGTAAGAGTGGAGCAGTCTGATATTTTGAACCTGACAACACTACTAGTATACAGTATTAGGTATCATTTATATATATTTTAGGTAGACTGGAACATCTTGTTGACTCTTATTTGGATGACAAATTTTGACTCTAAATAGCAGCCCTTGTGAAATTACTCAGTTGTTCTTACATTATCCAAATCTTGATGCCTTTATGACTGACTGAGGCTAACTATAGTTGTCTTTTGTGATGATTTCTTTATCTAAGGCAAAGAAATAAAAAGAGGCTTTTCTATTATTAAAAAGTAAAAGACACAAGGAAGCTGGCGTGTTCATAGCAGTTAGGTTGCACTTGATGTATGTTTAATGTTTTTAATACCATAACTGAAATTTCTTTCAAAAACTTATGTTCAAAATGTTTCATTTCTGTTAATTTTGACAAGCTGTTCTTCGAACTTATTTCTTCCCTAAAATGTTACATCTAATTTTGTTAATAGAGTTTCAGATACCATAATGAACATCTTTCTTTGACTCCACCTTATGCTTTTACCCACAAGAAGCCTACATTTTTCAGTGTGCACTGCACACTCCACATTCCACACTCTTCTCCACCTTGTTTCATCTTAATACTTTAAGATACAGCCACCTGGACGGGGCTGGCTGCCATTAATGTTTTTACTGATGGAGATGAAAATGATTTATTTGCCTTCCCATCAGGACTTTAAGAGGCCATCCTCTAGACATAATCTTGCATCTCTAATTAGACTACAGCTGCCCCTGATCTGACTTTACGGAGTGATCCCCGATGATAGGCTACCACAAGCCTTTCCCTCAGAGTAATAGGCTAGTTTCTGTTCAAGGCTTTCTTGGCTCCCATCCTCCTATTGTGCCAAATAACCCCCATCCCTTGTCCCCCCAGTACTGTCCTGCCCTACTTGGCATGCCGCCATTGGGAGTGTATGTGTGAGAGTTTGATTTTAATAGAATCAAGATTGGAGAGTGCTTTACAGACCAAGGCTGCACTGTAGTGCTTCAGCATGTCACAGAAACCTTCATCGTCCTATGGTTGGTCTACCTCAGACATTAGGATTGTGTGCAACTGAGCTATCCTCAAAATTGCTGTTCAGTGTGCGCCGTGCATGCATTTGTGTGCATTTCTCATCCTGAGGGGCATATTGACACAGTAGTCCTGGTCTTTGTGAGGAAATCCCCCTTCTTATGAATGGAAGGCTATAATCTCAGTGCCACATAACACAACTGGAAACACTAGTAACAGCAACATCAAGGCCCGTCTCAAAGACAAACACTATATCAGCACAGAGCACATGGCCACACGGGATTTCTGCTATATTCAGCAAACATTTAAAAAATGGGCACCACTCTCACATGCACAAAACACAGACACTTACAAACACATTTGCAATAAGACATGCACAGACCCAAAAACATGTTTATATATCACACGCCAGCACACGTGAACATGCAGACATATGCACCCTGCAAGGGATTAACTAGGAAAACAATTAAAAAACAGCTTTAGCCCTTCCTAATAAAAAAAGTGAGGGAAAAGAGATTAGACGGCTAGCAGGCAAGCACTGAAATATGAACAGCTATACGCTGCAGCATATACACTAGACTTAAACCTCCATTTTCTATCATGTAATTGATCTCACAAGCACCATTTTGTTTGATATTTCCCTGCTACCCTGCTGCTTTGTAGTATCAGCATATTTAGAACATGCCTGCTCACAGGAAACATTGGATGCACAGCTTTGAGCATGCTGGAAGAGCCAAATTTATACTAGGAAAAAATTGTAAAGAGGAGGGGGAGGGAGAAACAAAAAAAAAAAGGGAATGAGCGGCACAGTGCTTTCATCTGATGATTATGAGGGTATTTTTCAGCAGGTAGGCTGCCTGGAAAAGCAAATTCCTGTCCGTTGAGAGCTGTAATCGGTCAAGCCTAGCCTGTAAACTAACCCTTGCTTCTCCCAAGGGTAGGATATGTTGGTTAATATAGGAATATAGGAAATGGAAATGCATAAAGCAGGTACAGATTGGTCTGTATCTGCTTTAGGGACTGTAGGAACTAAAACCTACCAGTGTTTTAGTTCCATTTGTTACATTCAGGCTAAGGCTGGGCGATAAATCGATTTTATTGATTAATTCGAGTTTGTACTTAATGTCGATTTGTTTTAATGAAAATCGATTTTCTCATCAGCATCCGCCACCAACACCTTCCCGCTGGGCTCCCATAGTTCAGAGTGCGCGCCCCCCTTCCCCCCACACTTGATACACAAACAACATGGCGGCGAGCGGTGCAGATCTAAAGGTGCGTGTCCACTAGATGCTATTTTCCCGCACGGCAACGCACCGCATCTGATAATCGCACGGACGTCGGGCGGTCACTAGCGGACCACAACATGGTCACATGACAGCGCTGAGCAACAGCAGGCCGCTACGTGGTGACGTCACCGAGCTTTCAGCTGGACAGTCCTGCAGATGAGTCGGATAAACACAGCGGCTCGGCCGCAAATTTTCCCTTTTATTTCAAAAAACACGTCAGCGAAAAGTATTTGTGAACGCATTTGAGATGAGAAATAATCTGTGCAGCAGCTGAATCTGTCTTCATTTTAGGTCACCGACGCCCAGTTTAGAAGTTTGAGGACAGTTTCACGATGCATGGAATCTCCGCACGCCACATCCAATTTGCATAAAGTAGAAGTCCAGTCTACTTTATGCAAATGAGCTACAGCCCTCTCCAGGTAAACACACCGGATCACAGCGGGAAACGCTCCGCAACCGGACCAGCATGCCACATGCGGTGCATTTCCAGCTGCGATCTGGTGTGTTTACCTGGAGAGAGCTGCAGCTCATTTGCATAAAGTAGACTGGACTCCGGCATGCAGAGATTAGGTAGGGGGTAAAAAAAAAAAAAAAAAAAAGATCCAATAAATCGTGAATCGGGATTTTTTGTGAAAAAATCTGAGATTTTTTTTTTAGGCCATATCGCCCAGCCCTAATTCAGGCTCCTATAGAAGATAAAAAACTGAAATACTAAAATTCCCACAAATGTCTTCTTCTCAAAACTGAGTTATCTGTGCTGCATCTACTTTAGACCCTAAATTATAAAAACAGTGAAATGCAAACCCCGTGGTCCCCCCTCCCCAAAACTAAGATGACATTTGTAATACACCTTCACTATCCAAGGCACTATATCTCTCAATGAAAACATATTTTTTGAAACAGACTGTGAGGTGAAAAACAAACTACACACTTGATCTTGAAGTTTGCACTGCACCAACTATGACAGGTTAAAATGCTAGCTGTTGAACGTTATTTGAACGGATTTGGATGAAATTTTCATGTAAGGTCAGACATGACCACAGGGACCACCTCATTAGATTTTTGGCAGTGATGCAGCTTTTAGTCTGGATCCACAGATTTGTTAAAGATTTCTTTGTCATTGCAAGATAGCGACATGCCATCACTGTAACTATGACAATAAGTGAACACCATGTCAGCTGCCTGCATCAATTTTATTTATTTATTTAGTTTGTCGGTATATCTATATTAAACAGCCAGATTCTATGTTGCTGTGATTTCTGAATACACAAATTAAGGCCTTGCAGAGTACTGCGCTCTCTGAGTGATTTTCTTATAATGCTATGTCATTCCGTTCTAACGTGTATATACGTGATTAACTGTGATGTCAATAATTCTTTAATAAATGATGTCTTCCAAAGAAAGATTTCTGTCTGATTCACACCAGATACATTTTCATCACACTATAAGCATTTGAAGCTGCAGGACAAACACCTGCAGTATTTTTTTAACAGATGATGCCGAGTTTTTCCCCAGGGCTACTTCTCCCTCCAGCAGCAATACAGAAGGGCTTGTTGATGTTTTTGATTCTTCATGCCTTTGGAGCTTATTGTTTATAGTTAAGCTTTGATAAGTCACAGTGATTAAAGTCAGTTTAATGATAAAGAGTGTTATCAACCAAATTTCATAGACTTTTAAACTACTTTCCACAATAGCGGATTTTAATGTGCCACATTTTGTTTTGGCTACATAAAACATTGGTTTTAACTTTGGTAAAGGAAAATTTTGCTGTGGCTATGTTTTGTAAAAGACCCCTGATCAGCAGATAAAGAAAACAGACAAATGTGTTAACATTTTTTTCAAACTGGATTTTTCTTGGATATGCATCATGTCCACCTGTCACAGCGGCTGGTGCATCCATATTTTAATCAGCTGCTTTCATTTATGTTTCTTATCAGGCAGATTTTCCATATGATGATACGACCCCTAATTTGCTTGACGGATAGAGCAAACCAGCTATGTAATCCAGACTACACTAGGAAAAATAGAATTGATTCTAGTAGAAAAACAGACAGTAATGACAGCATAGTGGTCTCAGAGAAACAGACCATTAAGTACACAGACAATTAGGATATTAGTCTTATCTCAGGCTCCATTCCCTGCTTAAAGAACAGTGGGATGATGCAATGGAAGAATGAGCATACACTCAACACTAAATACACACATAACCTCAAGCTTTCTGAACGCTGGCCAGTACACACCCTCTACAGAGCAGAGGCTGAAGTAATGACTTTAGTGGAAGGTTAGCACCTCTGCAGCCGAGATGCATTAATATTTTATGGGGAGATCCTAGGCGGTGCATGCATGTGAACAGAACACTCCTCCGGTATGAATCTCTCACCAGAAGCTTCTTGTCATCATGTGTGCAGTCCGTCTCAAAGAACACCATTCTCAACACAACAGCAACACGGAGGCTATCCTTCACTGTATCTGCACAGACACACATTCCAACAGCATATATGCAGACTAACAAAATAAACTGAGAGCGGTCTCCATTAGAAAGCCATAGTTCTTACCATGCTAGAAAAGTAGTAAGTCATATATAAATACATAATGCTGTATGTAACACATCTAATACATTCTCTAGTCTAAACTCAGTGTTTTGTACAGGACCATGGTATAACCTCAACCCCACTCCAATAACAACTTTGTGAATTTGGCTGAACTTCCAGCTGTCAATGCCTTAGGTTAACAAGGAGAAGGCCTTGATAGGAACAGTGAAGAAAGAACCAAAGTCCACAGTAGAATTAGAAACTGTGCCACACACCCACAGCCTTGATGCAAGTACATTTTTATGGATTATACATTTGAAAAAGAGTCCTATGAGTCCATCATCAAAACGTAAATGACATCATTAAAAATTCACAGCAGCAGATGATCCCCTAACACTGTTACTTACTGTTACAACAGTTACAACCAACTCAGTGTTGCATTACGGCTGGTATGTTTGTTCTGCTACGCTAAAAAGCTTCCTCCTGTCTGTGCTATGTCCACACATAGTAACTCCCTGTTTTTTTTAAGAAGTTATGAATTTCAGTAAGTTGAAATGGCACTGTTTTATCAAAAGTTAAGTCTAAAAGCAAATGTTGAAAAGCAGAGTCATCTCATAATCAGGCCATCTAGTGTTCAGGCCAATATGATAGAATTTATGTTTTAGATCTTATTACATTAGAGTAGAGGCATGAGCCTGGAACTGATCATGTTCTGATTTTCATGATTAAAGGACTAGAACTGCCTACCTCAATGAAACTGGACTTAATGGTTTTCAAGTGCAGCTCTTCCAAAAAATGTGCTCCAAATTTTCTTTTCTTCAGTTTCTACTTGTAATTGTAAAAAAGTGAAGACTAACAGCAATATTACAAGATTTTCTGAGCTTTGAATTCTCACACCTCATATGAAGTATTCACACATTCCCACAAGCCTTTTGTCATATACAGACAGCTATACGTCATTGCCACATTTGCAAGAAGGCCTTCTGAATTGGACCTGCTTTTCTTACTTACAAGAAAAGGGAGAGAGGAGTATAGAGTCAAAGGTACACGTAAACAATCACTGCTGCCTTTTAAAGTGGCCTTAACTTTAAACTAGAGTTTTACTAAATGCAAGGCCTAGCGCAGCATGATTTTTGGAAAAAAAAAAAAAAAACCAACATAATCCTGATTTTTTTTGACCAATACTGAGTTCACAATTATTTACCACAATTAATCATTTACTTTAGGGACAATTTTTTTTGCCCTTTCACATTTAAATAAACAGAGTACTTCTTTTACTTTCATGTAGTGTAGTTGAACACTAATTCAAGCTAATGTAAAGATCTTTGCATCAAATAAAAACTGGAAATAGGGTTTTTCTATCCCTGAATTCAATGCATCTCCTAGAGGCAAAGCATGAATGAAATTGGACCCAAAATGCCACACCTTTGAAACATCTGCTTATCAATAGACACTACAGTTTACTGATGCTTCCTAATCACCTCACATGCAGGCTACACTAGATGCTAGCTATGTGCTGCTATCTGCAGCGCACGCAAGTCAAACAGATGTGCAACCATAAATTATTTCTAATGCCCGATTACCCAACTTGAAACCATGTGATTTTATGTACATGTTTTCTATGTGCTGAGTTTTGTATAAGTGGGGCATACATTTTAAAGGTCAATAGCACAGTCAATCATGCACATTTAATTGCGGGAAATTGTGACCGTAAAAAAATTCAATTAACTGTGCAGCCCTACAAGTCTAAATTTACACCATTTTAAGGTTTGAGTGCTTACAATTGTTTGTCATACATCAGTGCATGTAAAGCAAAGCTTAAGTCACACAATGTTTAAAGCAGAAATGCATCTTTCAGACTTTACTATACTTTACTGAAGTTTATTCAACACAGCATAATAGGATTAATACGAACCTCAGCTTGAAGGCATGTGGCTATGTTGAGGGACTGAAACTACAGTTGGTTTAGAAAAAGATTTATAGAGAAATTTCTCTAAGATTTTGCGTTAAATGGTTGACTGAGACAATATTAGGCTCCATAAGCAAGCTGTGCTGCTTGCATCTTGAGCTGATGCTTTTTTTCGCATGTAGGCTAGGTATGGTTTCTTAGGTCACACAGCACATTGCCTTGGAGCAACTAGGATTGTTATCTGAGACACATTTGAATGACAGACTGTGGACAAACTGTTAGCTGTCCTTCAAGACTAACAAGTCTTAGATTGCATTTGATTAACCACTGATGGTTTTATCAACTGTGTGTCCACAGATGCAAGGTGGTTCGGAGGGAAACACATCTGTGCGTGCGCTCACTAACCAAGCTGGAGTGAAGCTTCCTGATCTTAAAAGTGTTGCATATCAAAGGTAAATAGTATGATCAAACAGAACTTTAATTTAATGATCACAACAGAGCTTGTTCAGAGATGCTACCAGATCAACAATTCTTCGGTTAATTAAACACCTGATACCAGAGTTACTACGAGCACCACCAGACAAATTCCTCCAACTACAGCAGGACTGTATCACATTGATGAATGCCTCCATCATCTCAATATTCTCCCAAACAGCAGCACTGCCACAACTTTGTTATTATCTCACACACACACACACACACACACACACACACACACACACACACACACACACACACACACACACACACACACACACACACACACACACACACACACACACACACACACACACACACACACACACACACACACACACACAAGCAAAATCCATTATCTGCTACAGCTTTTCTCCCTCTGCCTGGCTCATCTAATTATTAATCAACGCAGCTGCCAATCAGATATGATTGTTGACCATTGTCGGTCACTCTCACTCTAGGTCTCAAAAATACAGGCGTTCTCGGTGCTGGTTTAAAACTAATAACGCTTTTCAGCTGCACAATATGACATTGCCATATTTAAACATTCCCCTGTTCCTTCGTCTCCCTGCCGCTGCCTTAACATCTGCATTCGCTGATATTTTAATAGCTTGTGTTGGGTGTGGCTTATAGCTACACACTGCTTATAGCAGTTAAAACAGGGGGGATGGGAGGCGGATTACGGTATCTATACATCAGCACTACTTGCCCAAACATACTAGGCAGCACTGTTTCACATGTAAATGCAGTCTTTGTTTGCTCCTCCCATGCCTATGCTGATGACTGAGCCCGGTTTATTGTTGTGGTGTGCAGTAAATTCTGTTGAACTTTGAGCTTCCATCTTGGTAACCACAGGCAGAAAATGTATGCTAGTAAAAAATGTACCAACAAAATCAAGCAGTACACAAGCAGGCTAAATCAGCAAAATACACTACTGCAGCTCTATAGTCACACGTACTAAAAAGACACTGTGCATTGTTAAACACGATATAGAATTTTAATTACTAAGTAATAGGGCTTTGATTCTAAGGTCAAACCCATTGGAGTCCAATTTGGATTCTTAGCGAGGCAGACATTTCTTAATGGGATCGTTCAGATTCTTTTAAAAGTACTGTCAGTAGATCATGTGAAGAGAAATGCCCTTGTCAGACATAAATGAGCCACAGTAAATGTGGCTTCTTGAAGTGCACAGTTAACTGTATTGTGTGCCCATTTAAATGTTAAGATATCACACTGTTCTTCAGAAAACTGATGTGCATTTGCTGTTATTGCTGTACAACTGAAGAAAAATATTTAATAGAGATGAAAACAGAAGATTAGCAATTTTATACTATAACCTTTTTTGCTCTAAAGGTATTACATTTTTTACATTTGTCTCAAGTCTGGTCTGATAGCAAATTGACAAGTTAACCTGTGACATTTGTCACTTGTTCATTCAAGCTCATGAAGCGCTACAGTGGCTCAGGCATGAGTTGAATTAAAAGAAACGAGATCAAAGTTGTACTTGGTGGATTATTTTTTGACAGTAACAGTATACTGCAGTGGATTACAGAACAGTATCGATGGTTGTAGCTACATACCCGATCTTGGCCTTCTGCTTGGACTTGGAGGATGGTACAATACAGGCCTTCCTAGAGGCCTTCTCTTTGGGCCGTGCCTTGCCGTTTCCTTTGTGCTCACGGTCCCGATGGGTCCTGTACAGTGACGAAGAACTGGGGAAGCTCTCTGGACTCATAACTCGAGGGATGTTCTTCTCCCCTCGCTGCCGGGCCTTAGCAATAGCCTCTGATATTATCCTATTGGCTTTCTCCTGCTTGTCCTGCAGAGTTGACTCCATCTGATGAAGTGTCCTTCGTGGCACCCTCTTCTCTGATGAGGAGCTAGATGAGGATGAAGATGATGAGGAAGAGGAGGAGGATGATGAGCTGCTCTTCATTGGGGGACTGAGGACTCGCACCTGACCACCGGGACCATTAGCGTTCTTTCGAGGCTAAGGACAGAGAGAAAAACAGAGAGATCATTAGGATTTACATTTATGATGCACAGGATAACAGGTATTTCAGAAATAACACAGCCATGATCGCATCTAGCCTTTGGTGGAAGACTTAAACCTGTACCACAGAAAGAACCAATGACAAAGAGACCTTTAAAGAAAAGCTGTTGTACTGTGGTACTAAATCTATTTTCTCACCAGTTCTGGCATTAAATGCATCCAAAAGCTACAGTTGGTCTTTTTTTCTAAGTATTGTTAAAAATATCTGTCTTCACGTTTTGTGACACATAACAAGTAATTATGTTAGAATAAAAGCCATAAACAAGAAGGTTGTTATTTATAGCTGGTAGAGAGTAATGTGGCTCAGCTATAAGTGAGTACAGCAAGCAAATTTTTATTTCCCCTCAGACAAAATGGTACCAGCATAGTGAGATGCCATTTCATTATACAATCTAAGAAGCTTAGTATGAACATTAAATGTAATGTGTGATTAAATGTGATGTGAAACATGTACTTAAAATAAAAAAAGAAAATACTGTAAAGCAACCCTTTCCGAGTCTAAGATATACCATCATACGGCAATGCAACCAGTGAAACGATCAATCACTCATTCAGAAAATCACAACCTTCTGAGGGCTGTGTGAACCACTCAGACAGCAGAGCTTGTTGCTGTCCCCTTCCCAGATGCTGGGGTGGGGGGTAGACCTGCCTCGCTCCACATGTTGCTCACTTCAACTCCCAGCCTCTGATCTAACTCTACTAGTGGGCATTCAGGATGAGAAACGCCAAGAATTTTTTTGTTTCCTCCAAGAATTCATTTACATCAGGTGGAAAGGCCTCTCTGAACTCTGAAAGCATGTGACATGACACCCCTGATACAAACGAAATTCTTTTGGGTGAAGTAAGCTTTTAAAAGGTAGAGTAAAACACTGGCTCAACGTAGCAGGTTACAGTGAGCCTTGCGGACATAAATAATCCAGTCTGCCTGATACATGACAATATGTGAATAATAGATGGCGTGACTGCGGTTATGCCTATACAAGCGCCTTGTGGTGGGCCTAGAGCCCAGTGGAGAGGGAACCCATAAATGGATGACCTAATCTAAAAATGTGTTGCGAATGCCTACATGGCCCAGGCACGGCTGGTTGCTTTTTTCCACACTCCTTGCTAAATAAAGAGAATTAGCTTGAACCTCGCTGACAAAGTGGGGGGAGGGAATTGAATAACTAGCAATTCATTTGGAAGGAAGTGGGGGAAACACACACACACACACACACACATACACACACACACATACACATACACACAAGAGCTGCATTATGATTTTCACGTGTGCAACACTGCTGAGGCTATTAGGAAGAAATTTACTGGATCATGCTGGAATGTTCTCATTCAAGTTATTGCTAAAAAAAAGAGAGAGAGAGAGGGAGGAGTAGAAAGTAATGCTTAGGAGCGGAAGAACATGAGCGCACATGAAAGAGGTAGCAAGAAGAAGAAAAAATATGAAAACAGGATCGTATCAGAGAGAAAGAGAGAGAGGGAGAGAGAGAGAAAAGACAAAATGCACCAAAACTGAGAGCACTGCAGCTGTGTAATACATCTATAAATAACTGAAATTACAGCCTGCCAGCACTGCAGTGATTTCAATCTCTCTAGCAGCACGTAGTGCCATGAAAACGGCAAAGACCATTACGGCCGATGAAAAGGCAGAGTAAGCTCCATTTGGGCCGGACACCTTTTCCCTCGCTCCCACCCCCTCATTTCCACATGTAGTGAGCTCTCTGGTGACTGACAGGCTCAACTCATGGAGGACACACACACTCACACACATCATATGCTGTACATAAACTACAGAGCAGGACAGTTTGAAGAGCGCAGTTCAAGCCAGAATGAAAAAGTGATGTATGAAATGAATAGACGGTGGGGGTGGGGAAAAGCGTGCACTCATTCTAGTATGCCTTGATAAGGTCTAGTACAGCAAAGCAAGTGAGTATGGAGGGGAGGGAGAAAAAAAAGCAGCAATGAGTTCAAGATGGCGGCAGTGCAGCATGAGCCAGTAGCAGAGGAGGTTGTTCAGTTCCTGCCGGCCCCTCCTCCTTCCTCCCTCGTCCCTCCTCCCTCCCAGCTCTCAGAGCAGCTCACTTACCCTTCCTCTTGGCCTCTTCACTGTAGACATGGTGTTTTTTTTTTTCCTTCCTCTTTCCTCCCCCTCTCCAACCGGCTAACAAAAGCCTTGCCCTTTCGCCGGGTTTTTTCTCTCTCCGTTGCTCACTCACGCTTTCTCTTTCAAACACACTCACTCTTTCCCTTCCTACAGTCGTTTTCCCTCAGTCTTCCTTGAGCCTTGTGTCCCCCCCTCCCCTCCCTCTCTCCTCGTTTGCCTCCCCTCCTCCTTCCCGGTCAGCTCTTCTCCTCGGGCAGTGCAAGAGCGCTGGAGCTGTTCGTCTCCTCCTCCCCCAGCGGGCAGGGCTCAAGAGGAGCGCATGGGAGCTCTCTCTCTCTCTCTCTCTCTCCCCCTCACTCTCTCTTTCTCTCTCGCCCTCGTTTGTCTCTTCACAGGGTGATGAGGGAGCAGCGCTGTTGGCGGTAGAGGAGGTGCGTGGCAGTCCAGGAAGCTCTCATTCTGCTGCTGCGTGCTGCTTTGCTGCCGTCCGGCTTCACCCAAGTCTCCCTCACTCTCTCTCTGTATGCGTGTGTGTCAGAGTTGCCTTCCCCTGCCTCCTCTCTCCTCCCCTCTCATTGATTCCTCTTTCCGCCTGCCTGTACTGAGCGCTCTCAGTGCCTCTCTGAGTCTTGTCCCTTTTTATTTCTCGGTCTTTCTTGCTCTTCCTTCTTTCCTGTTTCTCTTTTTGCGCCTCTCCTCGTCCTCTTCACCAGCCAGGATAAGGTAGGTTACTCCTTTTATTACACACAAAAAAGGCTTTTGTGTTATCTTGCTTGCTTGTTTGGCTGATTGTTTTTTCCTCCTTTTCCCCCACTTATCTTGTTCCTCGTTCTCCCTCGCTGCCCTCCACTCTCCCTGGCTGGGGCGTGTATGGCGAGCTCGAGACTCGGCGGAAAATGAAAGCACAAAGCAGCAAAATGCATCAGCATGAATATTAGAGATGTCGTTAAAACCCAGACTCGTTTTTCTCTCTCTCTCCCGCTCACTTACTCTCTCTCTCTCTCACTCTCTCTCTCTCTGTAAGGAAGTAGGCCAGCAGATGGTGCTAGCAGTTATTACATTAACTTTCACAACTTAACCCCCAAAGTACTGGATTTCTCCCACGCCACATATTGTCAGCATTGTAGCTTTTTGTGTCCTCATGTTGGCTGCTGCCAGTGACGTGCTGATTTATTTATGAAATGACATCATCCAAAGGAGCTAGATGACTACACAGATAAACAAATTCTCAAAAGCTAAAAATATATTCCCAATAGAAACAGCAAACAAAGTTGCAGACATTAAGAAATCAACACCAGACTTCCTACTTCCGAACCACACCAGGCACATGCAGTCTACATAGTGGTGAATACAAGCCCTCTTACCAGGTCAAGGTCGGGCCCTGTTGTGACTCCTGGAAAAAAAATCCAATAAGGGAAGCTGGGATGTGTCCAAGACATGCAACCCTTCCTGTGAGCCAGAAGAAATCTTGGAGAGCGAGAAGGCCTATCGGGGAACTCCTGACAGCACAATGCAGGGGCCATGTGCACCGGCTGGCACATGGTATTGGGAAATATTCAGACACACGGCTGGCATGAAGCCAGGTACAGTACTCAGCACTACTGGGTCAGGCCTGAGTTACTGACAAATACCCCATCAGCTTTTTCAGTCTGTATTTACTGAGCAAAATCAGCTAAACTGACATCTTTCTCACCAAACACACTCTTCTTTTTCATCTAGCTGCACACACTATGAGCTTCCCAGTTTAAGCTAGAAAGGACTATACTTCTAATGCCATGTCCCCAACACGTGGTTCTGATGACTAGATCTAGAACACATCTAAAAGCACTAAATAATTGCATGAATTTATGTAAATCTCTACTATTGAGATTTGATTTGAGATGAGTGTTCACCACATATGATTAAAAGCATTAGCACCTTTGGAAACACAATACCTCAGCAGATAACTCCTGACTGGTCAGGCTGACTGCAGGGTTGCTGACCTAAGGCCATTAATAATACACCACACAACACGCACAGTAAGCCATCACCAAAGGGAAAAAAATGAAATGCTCTATATGTGCTTTTACAAAGAGTGTGACCTCCTGGCAGGATTTTTTTTTGGCCAAGGCATGCCCCATATAATGTTATTTTTAATAAACTATGATATTGTTCCACTTTGATCTCTTTCACTACACTATTTGTTGTAAATTTATTCAAGTACGGTGTGAAATATGTGGGTGAGCATGTGTCGGTTACAACACAATATGGCTTTACAGTGCATGTTATGCTGATACCCTAAATAAAATTCTGTGCAACTAACCAACTGGAACGGTGTGGACAGCCTTATTCAAAATCTCCCCGTGTGTGTAAGTGGGGGTGAGGGGTGTTGGTATGACAGTGGTGTTGGAAGTTTTCACACTACCTCTCTGTGGTTGGTGTTCCTACAGCTTAATATCTCCGACAGAGACTGTGATGACTGCCATGCGCGGATAGCAATGGCTGTCCTTTCCAAGTGTGTGCAGCAGCAGGCATCGACTCAACCTGCCAAGCCAGGCCTTGGAGTTTGGACTTTAAAGCAGACCACATGCTTACTGGGAGCTGAGCAACAGCATCCTCTCCAAGCTAAACAAATCCACTGTCAGATAATGCCCAGCAGGGTACAGTGCCTGGGGATACATTGACTATACACATTTACAATGAAATGGGTGTTAAGTCATACAGGCAACTGGCCCTTTTCAAATGAACAACAACAACAAAAAACTCTCCCTATAGTCCCAACTAAACTACTAAAGTCAATATGAAAAAAAGACACTGTCCTACATTACTGTATGTGCCATAACTACATAATTGTGCTTTTTCGTGCTTTCAACAACATACAATTGCTTTCCACTGGAAAGGCGGAAAAATGAACTATAGTCAAAGAAACATCACATAACAACTGCCATATGTAATTCAAATAGATTATGGCAACAGCAAAAAAGACTATTTGATGGGCATAATGGTACTTTAGAGTAGTGTTAACATTTAGTTAACATACAGACAGCCTTTATCATTACTATATGCTGCCGTTAGCAATAAAGAAAAAAAATTTATTTTCACTGGAAAGGTTGTTTTCTCAAAACATGATAAAAAAGTAAACGGGAAAGAAAACAGCCAACAACATACACATGCTTCAACGGTCACATGGCATGAAGCCACAGCTCCTTGGCAACTAGACAGTTAATATGCAAACAAGCCTGGCAGCTCTGTATGAGGGGGAGTGGCTTCCTTTCAGGACAGATGAGGGAGGGGAGAGGAAGAGGAGGGGAGGGGAGTAGAGGAAGGGGAGGGGAGTAGCAGAGCTGGTGAAAGGAAGTGGGTGGAAAAAATGTGTGTGTGTGTGTGTGTGTGTGTGTGTGTGTGTGTGTGTGTGTGTGTGTGTGTGTGTGTGTGTGCGTGTGTGCAGTGAGGTAGGGTGGCTGCAGAGGCACAGGTGTCTGTCTCTGAACACTCCATTACTTCCTCATCAAAGGGCCTGTATTAGTGTGCCACTGCTCTCATTTCTTGCCTGTACCACCGTGAGAGTCTCCCCTAACTCACCATTAGGGAAATGAGAGCTGAGAGCTAACAATGCACAGACTGAAAATGACAAGAAGGCTAGCACCCACCAGTGCTTCAGAGCCTACAGCAAGCTTCTACTGTCATGCACGGAAATGAAATCCTGAGCCAGCTGAAACATAGTGTCACCCAGTGTTAATGTCATTATCCATGGTGCACTGAATGACAAAAAAAGCTGTTTGATCCATTATGCACTGCTGTAGACAATGCACATTTTTGATCTTGTTAGTGGTTATTTCAGCTTTAAACTTTTACAGCTGAGGACTACAACACTACTTGGTTTGGATGATGCTGCTTGCACTAGTGGATGCTGTAGTGTCCCTATGACATACAATCTACATATGATTAAGGACAACTGTCCAGTAGCCGACTCTCCATTTTGAAAATTCTCCAGATGTTTTGTTTTGTATCTATAGAATGGAAAAATTAAAAATTATCCCTCTCAACCCCAAAAAGGGTGTTTTCCTTGCCACTGTCGCCTTAGTGCTTGCTCTGGGGGTTCAGGCATATGGATTCTGTAAAGCGTCTTGAGACAATTTGACCTGTAATTGGTGCTATATAAATAAAATTTAATTTATTTGAATTGAAACCCCACCTGTGGGTTTGAAAAGTACGCTATTTATGCAAAAGCGCCAACACTGCAACATTTATCATCACAAGAAACTGTACAAACAACAAGAATCAGCACAGTTTCTAGTTTTCAGACTGTCCTTGATCTTATTATGTGTGTTTTTTGGTGTCATGGGGAAAAACAAATCTAAATCAAATCTAAGCTAAAAAATCTGGATACTTCATCAAAATCACTTTATTCTAAATGTCTCCTTCCAAAAACTGCCAAATATAAACCCTTTGTAGTAACCAGATTTTTTGTTTGCACAAAGCAGATAGGAGACAAGAATAGAGGATTAAAAATGTACACAGTAACATATCTATTGTATTTAAAGCCACAATTTGTTTTCAATGTCGGTACACCTGTGGGCACTAGGAAATATGTTGTACACATTGATTCATTTAAATTTTTTTTAATCACAATTAACCAGAATCTATCAATTTTGAATTTTTTAATGATTTGTGGTATTATAATTGTGTTAAATTGCACAAAAGAGATGTTTGAGTTCTCTTTACCTGTGCTGTTTCCATAGAGGTGCTGGATATTAAAGTGAAAATTCAGTGCACAGTGAGTAAAAGTGTAACAGGAGCATAAACCGCTCAAAAACTTCTTGGAGCTTCCAGGATGAAAAGGCCACCGGAAGTTATACCAGTGTCTAAAGGTTACTTGTTTTGTTGGATCAGTGAACAATAATGTAGAAATTTAGATTTAACTATGACACACAAGAGTTTCTGCAAAGTGTAACGCTCATAATTGATCAAATTAATTGAAGATCTCCTCCAAAAAGATTTCCTGTAAAGAGTAGCATTTAGTGTCTCTCTCAAGTCCACAATTGTTTACTGGTGATTTGAGATTCAACATGAAAAAGTAATTTTCCAATGTGTATTTGCATAAACGATGCATTTGGAAGGGACTTTGATCAATCTTCATATCAAAATGCTGTGGCTCAAATATAGTGAAATATTTGTGATCCAAGGGTTAATGATCTAGTTTGAGTTAGTCACACAGTCAACACAAGAAGCTGTTCACTTCTACAACTGCATTATAAATGACATGAAAAAACATGCCTGACAAAGTGTCATCACTTTTATTTTCAACCTTGATTTAACCTCTTGCCTCCTTTTTCACACATCTGTGGAAATGTTTGTCAGTGTCGTTTAAAATAGACGTAGCCTTCAGCAATTCTCACAGTAATAAAAACATCACTGATGCCTTGTCAACTATCACCAAATGTCACACCTATGACTTTATTAGTGAAACGTAGATTACACTGTTTAGGTATCCAGGTGCGTGAGAAAGAAAAATTAGGCTGTGCTAATTAGACCTATGTCCAAAAAGCTTGTTTGCAGCCAGACTAGAGTGTGGGGCAGCAGCAGAGTTGATAAATGAAAGCAGACAGGATGCATAGCAATGCTTCCTCAACCAATTAAATACAGCACCATGCATTAATGATCCAGGGTCAAGAGTTAGAGTAGCCGGGCTGAGCATGCCCTTTAGAGAAGCTGCTCAAAGTATAACTGAGCATTATTACTATAGTCTAGCCTCATGCACTGTGACAGGATAGTGACAATACGAATAGTGAGCACCGTAGTTGCAATGTCACTGCAAGAAAACAAGTAAACTGTGGTTTTATTTTATGCTACATTACGTCTTTGCACCCAGGTGCTGCTTCTATCGTTGGCTAAGGCCAGGCAACTGAGCTGCCAGATGAGTAGATTTTCAGGACAGTGAGCCCTTTCCTAGGATTTTTAGCTAGTCACATTGAATATATAACTGATATGTAGTTTCCCGTCTTTAATAACTAGTGCTTATTAATAAATTCCATCCAATTTCCTTTTATGTGCAAAAGAGCTACTCAAAATTAATTTTATTTTATTCCCAAAAACAAATAATGATTATTGGCCATTTTTGAATTATCTATCAGCCTCTTTCAATGTACTGTTGGCTCAAATAATACAGTATAATACAGATATTGCTACTGCTGCTTCTGCATTGTTAACCAATCCCAAAACAATCCCAAAATGTTAAAAGAAGTGAACAAAGTTCAAGCCTGTCATTGCATCAGACTCAGAAGACACAACACTACTAGCAGACCTTTCTGCTTGTGCATATGCATGTGTCTGTCTGAGATATTTATAGTCAACACACGTAAAACCCAGAGGACCATGACTATAAAGACAAACAGAAAACACTCTGTTCCCTTTCCTCTGTCTTTTCACTCTCAGTCTCTAACATCTACACTGATCTTTACACCAGGGTTAATTCTGTGCAAATATACTAATTTGTGCACTGGATACAGTTAACTAACTGGTCCAGCTAAAGTTTATGATGTGCCACTACAACCCTGCTGCCCTCCCAAGCGGCACTGATCCACCAACCTATAAAATTGTTATTATGTAGGGGGCCAACTCTCTTATTTGTCCATGCTCACCACAGACAGACATTCCTACTGCTAACAAGGTTTGTGATTGCAGACAGATCCACGCTAAGTGTTACAGGTTTAGCATACTAGGCCTTCTCCAATGGTTAGGACAGAACTGAACACTAGGGGGTGACTGTGAGGAGGCAGAGCAGAAATGCAAGGTTAAGAGAAATAATGTCCACAATCGCCTCCATGAGGAGCCATTTATATCTCAATCAATCCACTGAAAATGCCATTTTTTTTTTTTAAATTGCACTAACAAGGTATAAAAAAACAAAACAAAGAGGAAATCAAAAGAACAATTCACAATAAAATGACAGTGCTATTATTATTAACTGGCATTTGGGGCTTCAATATAATTATTTCACATATGTAGTCTGTGTAACTGACAATCAACTCAACAGACTTCTGAAATTTTCTAACAATGAAAACTGGTTTCAGTGCCTGGAATAGTATGGCCAGTGGGTCAGCATTTGCAATTATTTCCTCTCCTTAACGGGCTACCCGGATAACAGTCGGAATTAAAGTACTGCCTGCCCCCAATGTTCTAAAATCACTAATACAATCCAAATTAGACTTTTTAACATATCAGCTATGTGAATGGTAGTATTCAAAAACGTTCATTCACTAATTTAGCGAATGCCTTTCAAATCTCATTTTGCTTAAGAACCTATTGGAATAAAGACCACACAGACAGCAACAAAACACCTTGTGGCCTGGTCTCTGTTTTGTGACTTGGTTTAGTTTGGCTTTCTCATGACACTCATTATCTCACTGATCCCTACAAAAAAAAAAAAAAAAAAAAAGAAAGAAAAAAACCCGACACCATCTGTGACGTGGGTTTGAGGGTTGTGCAGAATACAGAGTATAGCGTAGGCCTGGCTCTGTGTCAATCACCCCCAATGACTGAGAAGAGCAGGCAGTGATTCTAACTAGGGCATCTGCCCATCTTGCATCTTTAAGTGTCAGCTAGGAGGGCAGTCGCTCAGCAAGATTTAAGATGATATTTTAAGGGCTAGGACTGCATGTGTGCACTAGTGAGCATGAGCCAAAGTGAAAGCATGAGGCCATCCATCCACAGGGAGACACCTTTTACAATGAGTAGCTGACACCTAGATTTTACATAACAGCAGTAGCATGCAGATCTTTTCCTTGGTAACACAGATATTCAACTCTCTGAACTGCAGGTTTCTTTTGTGGTCATTATAATATTAGTCCACGCAAAACCTGAATACCTATCACATTCTATCAGTCCCTGTTCTGTTCAGCTGCTACCAGACAGTTGTACAAAACAGTACCTGCCTGTCAGTTTCACACACAGAGGAAAGCCTTACTGGATTTAGGCTTTAGGAAAAGGCCTTAGAAGCATAGATGGCCTCTAAAGAAGTGACAGTTTTGCAGATGCTGTATGATTTATCTACCCCAGAGAATCGAAATCCATTTTGCATATTGAACAGACCAAGGTCTTCATGTACTTTACATGAAGTGTCAAAAGCAAGACTGTTAACGGTTTTCTTTTAGATCAGTTTTTAACTGCAGTTGTTCTCAGTAATGACATGGTGCTCTCTGAATCAGAGATGGCACAGCAGGTCAGACACCAGGCAGTCAAGTGAAGCTGAACTGTGCAAAACAAGCAAGCCGGATGATGCCATTCATTAATGGGAACATCGGTGCAAACTGAAGAGTGGAGCTGAGAGGAGGTCCCTTAGGATGCGAGAGCGAGAGCCAGACAGAGATGGAGGCAGAGGGAAGGGGAGAAGGAGGGAGGGATGAGGTGGAAGGGAATTCAGCAAGGGGCTTACTGCCAGACCTTTACAACTCCTTCATTATTGAAGCAGTGCAAAGGGAGTAGGGCCAATGCCTGCGTAAAGAGGAGAACACAGAGAGGCAACTACATACATCTGTGCACAACCAAGATGGTGTGGGTGTGTAGTCCACCTGCAGCCTTCAGGATTTGTTGAAGTGAGGATTTTGTTTTCCCTGCTCTGATTTCCACCTCCTGCCCTGTGTGAGGTAGTAGATGTCTGTGGAGCTAATATGTGCTAGAATGGTAGCGGCCAAGCACATAGACCTACTGCCAGCATTAAAGAAGACAAGGAAAACTGATGAAGTAAATTTTAAGAAAAATAAACAAATTTTCTTATATATATATGTGTGTGTGTGTGTATGTGTGTGTGTGTGTGTGTGTGTGTGTGTGTGTGTGTGTGTGTGTGTGTGTGTATCTCAAATCGCACAAAATAAATAGAGACAAATCTGAAAACCATGGTGCAGAGTTGAGATTGTACAGCGCAGCTCAAATAAATAAGCTTTGAAAGAAAAATATGGCACTGATGAAAATGAAAAAAAATAAGAAAAAAAGCCCATGTGCTTTGAATGTATTCTTAATTTAAAAATAAGCATAACAAGTCATTCTGGCCTTTGATCATCCCCTTTGCCGTTGATCAGATTATTATGATATGATGTTATAGACAATGTGGTTTACAACTGTTTGATCTGAGTGAGCAAGCTGTCAAGAAGTAGTTTGTTTCAGTATTGTTCAACTGTTGCATTCACTGCAAGTGTAGCAGTAAATATTCATAGGTCAGCTTAGCTCAGTACAGCCAATCATCGTGACAAACAGAGTGTCGGCTGGGCTGTGAGAGAGCAGACATGAAGCAACAAGTGATGACAATGCAAAATTGCTCAATTTAAATAATGTTTAAAAATATGAGCAGACCAAAAATGCAAATGTCAGTCCCTGATTGGATGAGAAGGGAAAGCTCAAAGGCTGTGCTAAACATGGACAATTAATCACTTTCAGATCTAAACTGTGATTTGAAACCATGCAAATAACAAACTGCAAAGCCAGAAACTTAGGATATATGCTATGCAACACACCTGCCCCAGGGTTTAAACTGTTGTGTCAATGGTTGTACGAGCTGATGTGACAGTTTTACTATTAATGATGTTTCATTAGGAAATGTATGATTTAAATCTACATGTCAATGATTCCTGAAGTAAAGTTTGACTTTTAAAAAAATTATATCACGAATCTAATCACAGTTGCAATACACCAGAAAAATCATAGTTATATATTTTCCACAAGGAAACGGTCAAGGGACGTCTTTCCTCCGTTTTCTATGAAACGCTTCCTGTACTATTGGCTGCCACACAACCCCCTAAGTAGAGCATTTCCACCATCACGCTTAACAGATGGCAAGGTGTTTTCATTATATGCTGCTCTTTTTTTCACCAAACATACCTTTGTGGATTGTGGCCAAAGGCCTCAATGTTAGCTTCAGCTACCTACAGTGCTTGTTTCCAAAATGACTCTTTTCCAGATGTTGCTTTGCATATTTTAGTCATTGGCTTTTGCAACAAGGCCACAAGTAAGGTTTTCTTCCGATGTCTCTTCCATAGAGACCCTGATTATGGATCCACACTACACACTGGAATGATGCCCTATCACGGTGGCCTCAAACTAGGGTCAATAAGGTTTGAGTACAGAAATTTATTTAGTTTTAAGGTATAAACTAACCTTTGTAATCCTGTGAAATACATCTGCAAGAAAAATTCTTGTTCATGCATGTGTGGAAAAGAATAATAAGTCTGTGAACAAATTATGTGGGTGATAAGGTAACACAAAGCCACTTTGAAAAAAGAAGCACTTTTGCAAACATCAGTGGTGCATAGTACAGCCTGCACACTGGATACAAACACAGCACATGAAACGTTCACTATTACTTTCAACAGGATCAAATGCAATTAAACCCACCCGAATCACAGGAATGGCCTGCGGCAGCGTGCATTTTGAAAGTCTCCTACACACAGTAACATTACGAACATTTGCTTGGATGATTGCATTATCAGTGTCCAATCGGTTTTAGGTGTAAAGACAGGTTCAACATTTGTATTCAGTACTGCAGAGTATGGGAACTTTTTTTTCTTTTTTACTCACAGCTGATTTACAACTACATATTTTTTGGAATTAACTGTGATCATTCTTTACAAGCTCAAAATCTTATTGTCCCTAATCTGAACCGACACAAACAGCTGAACTGTCCTTCCCTTGCTTTGAAGATCTCAGTTAACTTCATGGTTGTTGAGCGTTACCTAAACGTTTGAAACGTTCAAGAATATATCAACTATGAATTGTCAGTTTCCTCACGTTTCTTAAATGAGCCATTTTCAGTTACATGCCCTCAAATTTTATATAACTGCAGCACCTGAGCACAGTGCAGTCAGTGAAGGATAATTTCCTCAGTCACACCTGCTCCACTCCCAGGTTCTACTAAACACCCACGGTACAAATTGTATCTGTTGTCATGACTCTCTAAAATATTTTTATAGCAGTGGCTTGGTCTAGGGTCAGTTTGCAGTAGCATAGATATTACTGGATGATCACTGATATATCAAAAGAATATTATAGGAATACTACGAGCAACAGTGTGTTTGTATAATCCCCTTGCTCTTTCAAGACTTCATGTTAGTAGCCGCTAGTTATAAATCATGGCCTGGGTACATACAGATGTATGATAGATGTAGGTTTCTATATAGTTCAAGGAGATTATTAACAACCAGGACATAGCAGGACCTGTACCTGCTAGGGCTTGTATGGATGTGCAGGTTTGAAAGAGACAGCGGAGAAAGACGAGCTGCAAACTAGTAACTACAGCCTAGCCTATTCTACGTAATGTTTCTACAAATTATTTATTACTTATAGCAGCTTTGCCACATTATGAGACAACCTGCCTGACTCCTGGGTTATGGGTCAGCCCATGAGTCCCTACCAAAGTAATGTGGTTTCTTGACAAGTGAAAAATAATCTGATTTCCTTGCTTGTAAATTTGTGACTTTAATCTTGAAAATTTTGGTCTCATTTTCAAATTATTATTACCCATCTTACACCAATTTAACCTACAATAGCCCTAAAACGTTGTCGTAGTGCCCAAACTTTTACAGGCTTTTAAAAAAAAATGTATACACAAATAACAATAAAGCTGGCTAATATACAACCAACTGGTGGCATAATAAGCACAACGGCTTATAAATGACAATATCTCAGGTCAGCTTTCCTTTTAAGTTTTCATACCTTTCCAGTTCAACTTGCCCTGGCTTTTTTTTTTCTTAATTTACAAGTCTTGCACTTTTGGAGACATCCTGTTGATGAAAAGCTGCAGCCATTTTATTTCGTGAAATTCAGTTCATATTTAACATTAAATATGTAGTTGTGTTCATTAAAATGCAATTGAGTGACTGTAAATAATTCTGAATGACATTACCATTCTTCGCATTTAATTTCAGACACAATGGTACGTACAGCGCATTTAGTTTGAATCTGCTATTGTGGATCTCCATCTTGAAATCTTGAAACAGTTTCCTGACAAGCATCGCCCTGTTAGCACATTCTTGAGCGTGGAATGAATGAAAACCAATTAGGCTTTATACAGTAGAGGTGATGTACTGTAACACGAAAGAAAACTAAACTCTCACATTAACACAAACATTAGATGGGCTCTAAGCTCAAATCAACGAGCAGATGTGATTCCTCAAGGTTTTTTCTAAGTGTTATTAAGAACAGAACCACTTTGGATGAAATGAATAAACTGAAACATATCCTCTATTCAATAAATTCTTTAAAACCCTTGACGTTATTGAGTAAAGCTGTAACTGATGTCATCTTTATTTAAATGTATCCTTATGAGAGGTTGGATAAGGGTACTGTATACTGAATCACCATGAGTAATCATAGATTAATGACATGCTGGTTTTGACATTGAGCTTTCCTCCTCAAAAGTACACAAATATGTGTCTGCCAACATAAATTAAATATTGTTCAGTGGTGTAAAACACAAGCATAACACTCAATAAACCAAGTCTCCATTTACAACATCAGCAGCCATGGCAACTAGCTAATGACTTCCTACTGACACAAACCTGTTTGCTGAAGTTACAAATCAGTAACCAGTGAGCCAACCGCCAACTCTATGGACAATGTGGCTGACATTTAGTTCTGTGAAAGTCAAAGCTTGGTGCAGAAAACATGAGAAGAAATACAGACTTAATGTAGACTCACCAAGTTTAACTAGCCATACTTTAGTTAACTTTATTTAACTTTTGCTTGACATTAAAATGCTGTATTCCAAAGTTTTCTGAGACAGTCCCTCCCTTGAAGAACAACACTACAACTATTGTGACACACGTAAACACAAGGACAAAGGGGTCGTCATACCTTCATGTCTTTTCTAATTTCCTGTGTTATACCCTACGCTGAGCTAATTTACAGACAGTTTTCACGCTGTTTTCCTCAAACTGATTCTTTCTATACCCAGACAGACTGTGGTAGAACCTCCTTCTCTACCAGTCAAAGGTTAACACGAGTTCAAGGAGGTTGCCTCACGTCACAACCAACAACCAAAAAGCCTCACATTCCAGTCACACACACACACAAAAAAAACTCCACATTTGACTGCTGGGCAAACACTCACCCAACCATCACCCCCGAAAAATATTCAAAGCCATTTAATCCCTTGAGAAGGAGGCAAAAGAGAGTAGGAAGGAAAGAAAAGCTGCATAAAAGAGCATACTTTAAATTCAGACCTACTGTGTAGTTGGGGCTGGCAGAGTTCCCACATGCTCCTGACACACTCAATCCAAGTACAACTCCCTCCTCCCTCTCCACTCTCAACTCCTCCCTACCCACTCCTCCTCCAATGAGCCCTCCCCTTCCGCCCACAGCAAAGACCACCTGACTTCCTGTTTACCTCTGACCCTTAGTTATTCCCCGCCTCCGCCCTTATCTGGCAGGTCTCCAAACAGACAGGACGATCAGGCCGGATGAAACAGAGTGCTTCACGGAGTGAACAAGAGAGAAGTAGAGAGAGACAGAGAAGAGACACTGGGAGAGAGAGCCACAGGGAGGCTAGGTTGTGTATGGATGTTGGGGGAGGTGATCAGAGAAAGTGTGTGAGTAAGACAGCCTATCACCATGTGGCCACCGAAGCAGCAGTTTTCCCAGGGGTGTGAGTGTGCAAAATGTTCTTGCGTTTGTGTGCGTGTATGTGTGGCGCATGTGGGTGGTGGGTGGAGGGCTGGGGTGATGAGTGGTGTCAAGTTTCAGCGCTGATTATGGCATTGCCTGCCCAGTCTGGTAGGCTGGTTGGCTGCGAGTTACATAAACCTCAGAGAGGTCAGAAAGCAACAAAGCTACAGTGTCACACATACAAACAGCAAGTCTAGTTAAGAGTCTGCACATATGCCCTAAGTTGCTTACCCAACTTGGAGGCCAAGACCTTGCAGAGAGGGGAAAGCGGCAAAACCCAGTCAGATAATAAATCTAAACCAGCGATGCAGACCGACAGCAAGGAGACACCTGCTCAGTGTCACTGCCAGGGGGCCTCCAGTGGCTACAGCAGCCCAGACCATCAGTATCTATCAGTCTCCACTTCCATCTCTTTTCTATTCTATTCAAAAAAAGGAGACATTAGCACCCTTATATTTAAAGCTCCTGGTGTGTTGGAAATTGGAGCAGTAGTGTGTGGCAGCAAGGCAAAAATTACAAAGCCATTTGTTAATGCAACGAAGCTGACATGTACACACATACATGTGTCTTGACAATGACAAATATGGATGCATATTTACCACAACAGAGCAAATGAATTGAAGTCGATTTGATATGAAAAGACCTGACTCCACTGACTGTTTCTTCAGGTCTATTTTTTCAATTTGTGTATCTGCTGCAATAAATCGCCATCACAATTAAAATATTATTTCAAATAAATGGGACAAGAAGAAGAAGTAATAAGGATATTGAAACAGCCAGTTGCATATAGCTTTGTCCAATTTATTGCACTAACTTTATTTCTCAAACTAACCCTGGTGCACAGAACCATAGACTGAGTGAATTCAGCTCTAGTACATTAAGAAGGAACACATCGAATATGCTGCTGTTGCTCCACAAATCTCTACAACCAGTTTCCTTTTTACCTCTAAGGCTTAGAGTAATTTGTACCCATATAAATCTTTGTCAAACCCACATTCAGATTGTTAGGACTGTGTGCAAGAACATAAAATAAAGAGGGCACAAATTCCATATTAAAACTAAGCCACAATCAGACCCAAACCCAGACTGTAAACCTGCACATATTAGATATGAATATGTCCAAAATCAAACAACTAAACTGGATGGCCAGCAAGCTGTCATTTTTTCAGATTATTGTGCTTTGCAACATTTTGCTTGAGGATCCTTCAACAGTACATGTGGGTGATGTGAAAAAAATGATATGTATGGGTGCATGGAAAAAAGAAAAATGTTGACACAAAAATAAAAATTTTGTTCTTTTCAATTAATGACTCAGTTCAATAAGAACAAAAATAGATTGTTGCAGTAAGATTAGCTAAAACATTATGATTGTGTCAAAAAGGTAAAATTTAAGCACATGGGCACCAGGTAGCACCTAAAGTGTGCCTACCCAAGCATTATCTTGTGTTTCTTCAAAAACAACGGCCTTGGCACATTTTAGAATTAATAACTTGGTAGTCAGCTTTGAGGGAGATATTTTGTGATAAAGCATCAGACTCCTGTACTGACAGTTCAGAATTAAAGTTCCTCAGTTTGGTGCGCCCTCTGAGCCAAACAGTTACCGTCAGAAGTCTATTTATGTTGACAAACTTGCACCACCAGAACAAACATTGTACAGTGTGAACACCACTGGGAATGTTTCAGCAGTACACCATTTATTGTCTTTTAGCTAGAGCAATGCAATCAAGTTAAGCCTTGAAACCTGAAAAGATACTGTGCCAATTTCTTTTAACTCGCATGACGTGATAACCCAATACATGCTAAGCTTGAGTTTTACTCATCTTTGAATAACCATATTCAGCAAGTTCACTGCTCAAACTGTACACCTCAAGTGACCAGCCACCACGTGGAGCTCACACTGAATGTAACCACAAAGTCCGCGTTTGCTTGTGTCCAGTGAGAAATTTCAATAAAATTCTTTCAAACAAGATGGCTCAGCCTTAATGTTGACAAAACTAGAGAAATACAGTGTCACTTTGTGGAGCTCTAAAGCCTGAATTGCAATGCTAGTTTTAATAGTTAATTTAGGTAAATGTGTTGCACTTGCCTTCATAGATGTTTTTTACTTTCATTATTTTGTAGTTGAGAATAAACAGCTTAGAGTCGTTTCTTCTGAACAGAATGCAGCATCTCAGTTCATTACCCATTACAATAAGGGTTCTGGACAATTAGGCAATTTCAATATTAAAATTTGCTTTTGCTTTAAGTTTTTGCTGCTCCAAAAACCTACCAAACTATAACTCCAAACTTTATACCAAACCAAAATTGCTAAACCATTGACTTGTACTAGGCAAAGGTAACAAGTCAGCAGTTTGACAAAGGGCACTGGGGTAAGAGCCAAAATGTAACTATTTGCTTCTTTTTTCTATTGAATCTAACGTTGACTCTGCATGAAGTCATGGCACCAAGAATCAGAGCTGAATTGTCAGACTGACAATTATTCCCATCCCTAACAATATTTAATATTATAGTTTGATATGATCAATTCTCTGGAATTCAAATATCTTTTCCATCCAGCCATTTCTGGTCTCCCTCCCTTCCCCACTGTACTGTGCATGAGCACTAATGTGCGCAGGACACGCTGAAATAGTGTTATGTGGATCAGTATGTGCCATTAAGTTTCCCATTTAGAGAGCAAGTGATGTGTGCAAACACGCAGAAAAAAATCAGCACACAAACAAACAACAGAGTTATTTTTTCCTTTTGACCAAATTCATACACTAAATTTGATAAAATGTGCATTGGTTTAGTACAGCTGACTCTACCTGTAAGTAACTACCAGACTAATTATCCAATGACCACAGAAACTCCAGTGCTTGTTCACATTACTGCCACGATTAAGTCCTGTTCATTGATTTGCAACATTGCACCCGAAATTGCAGATATAACCTACATATAATAAATTTCCCGGTTTAATATATGCAGAAATCAGAAACATCAAACTTAAGGTTTTGCCTAGTGACAGCATAAAGACTGCCTGCTGACTGCCACAAGTACACAAAAGCATTACGAACCGGCATCCAGCTCAGAAGGGTCACAGTTGAACGCTTCATGCCTGCAAGCTTGAACTACCTCCTCAGAGAAAGCCCCTAGCAGACCATAAATACAGCTGAAATGATTCATAGAGCCTAAGCTAGAGTTCTACATACACCTGTTTATTTGAATAAAGACCTATCACAACAAGACCTAAGACATTTCTTAACTCAATTTAACCTCCAAGTATGTAAGCCTGGGACCACTGTTCAATCTTGACCCTGGGTGCTCATCACAGCTGTAGCTAACCATTACAACCATTGGAAATCCTAATTAGCCACATTCACTGCGGGGGAGTGAAGAGTGGGCTGCTATCCCCTGATGCCTTGCCTGTTCAGCAAACACACTATCAGCAGGCTCTTCACACATCAGTGCACACGAACAGCACAGTCAGCCTGTAAGCATCAACACAGGGCTGGATGTTGACACAGACAGGGAGAGGCTCGTTCAGATGGCTGTGGTTCATGGCCCCATTTCAATCAAGGACCTTTAGAGATGAGCAAATGGCCTGTGTGGATAAGCTCTGGTCTCGGCAGACCACCAGTTTTGTTGTCACCTGCTGCCTGTTGAAAAAAAAAGTTGAGGTGCTTAAAACACAAGCTCATTTTGGCTCAGGGGCATAGATTTGGTTTCAAAAGTAGGGGGATATAATTAGTCTGCTGCCAATAAGAGGGCCCTGTTTAGAGAGATTTAAATGACAAACTCAAACTGGTACTCTAAAATTGTTGTCATTTGTGTGTTTACTACAATAGGGTAAGTGCAGATACGAAAAAGAGAGGACTGGCACAATAATGTCAAACAGCACTTCTGTGTTGACAGTGGGCCATCTAAAACACAAAAGCCCGTACAAAAAAATGCTTGAATTTTCAACTTGTGCACATGTCTATTTTGCCTCTGACAAAACAAGTTTAGATGATTCAGTATTACTATTGAAATCTTACATATTATCAAAAAGGAACACACAGATGTACTGAAATCCACGTCTTTTTTTCACGTGTGCAGACCATGATGAAATGTCTGCTGCTTTAGTTGTTGGTCATGTGTCACTCATGGGCCAGGAGGCTGTGTGGATGCTGCTAAGTTACCAGCCAACTGAGGTCCAGGAACCGCCTGAAGCCTGTTATAGCCAGCTAATGCATTCTCCTAACCTCCCCCTCTGCTTGTCTTCTCCCTGCTCTTCCTCTCTGTCTCTTTCCCTCCCTTTCTTTCCTAAGCTCTCCTTCTTTTTCCATGAGCTACTGCCCTCTCCATCTCACAAACCCCCTCCCCCTCCCTCAAGTGCTAACCACTCTCCTTCACCACGCTCTTTTCCCACCGCTCGCTCTCTCACACGTGCACATGCACTCACACACAGAGACACACACAAACTGTGGCAGCTACCACAACAGCGCGCAACCTCCCCCACACTCCAGCGAGGCAGTGTGCAAGTGCCTCTGGCTTGCCCTGACCCACATCTTGATATAGCCCTAAGTATGCTTACAGCTAAGTCCTGAAGACACTCCTGCCACTCTTAGCCTAATCAGGCCTGACCTGCTGTCGGCGCACCGAGCACACAGACAGGCCAAGCTGGACTGACCATTATCATTTTCAGAAGGCTTTCAGACTGCCATAGGTACCGCCTATCCACCTTCCCCCACTCTACAACTGATTGCAGGTTTCCTACTAGACAGGCACATGTTTTATCTGGGATAGTTAGTTAAACATTACACAAGGGACTGGATTCTCTGCTGTGATATACTAGGAAGATAAAGACCACTTAAATGAAAGCAAAGAAATGCTCTCCATCAGTAAAATTGATATTTATGCAAACACTACATATCTGAAGTTCAGTTAATTTCAACGTAATATTCATTCTCCTTAGTAACTGTAACTGAGATGAAATGAGGGTGAAGGACAGAGTGCACAGGTTGCATGTGTATGAACTGGTATAGAGAGAATCGAAAGTTCTAATGATTACTCAGCAATAACTTGGCTACAATAAGTTTTTGGTGAATTTTAAGACACATCAAGACAAAACATATTACCTTCTCTTCCTTGAATTCAATAAGTGGGGGTTTCCTGTCCTCATGGCCCTTCTCCTGGTTGGAATCAGCCCAGGAACAGTTGGATCCATCTTGTTGCCTAAAAGCATCTTCGAGCTGGGGCAGTAGGTCAGGCAGGAGGTCAGGAGGTTCCAGGCCTTCTAAGTCTCCATCCTGAGCCTCTGGTGGTAGTAGATTGTCTCCTAAAGCTTGGTATCCATTAGTGTTGATAACCCCGCAGCTCTGAGGCTGCTCAGAAGGCAGGTGGCTGGCAATGCTAGGATAGCAGCTCATAGAATCACCAAATATCTCAGATGACTTGCAGTTTCCCTCGGTTTCTCCAGAACATCGTATGGCTCGGAAAGGACATTCCTCTGTCTGGTTAACTGGGGTCCTGGTGTGCTGCTGACTCATAAGTGCTGTGGAGGGAAACTGGCATGCTGTCCCCGATAGCTCAGGCACTGTAGAAGTGAGTGGCGCAGTGGTGGGTCTAGATACAGAGGCTGACGACAAAGGCTGTTGACTGAGACTGGGTATTTCTGGCTCCCCGGGATAGGCAGGGTACTGAGCTGGCTGGTAAGCATTGGAGGAACTGACAGAGCATGTCGGCAGAGAGTGAACCACAGATGATGAATGCATGGGAAAAGGCAAGTTAGAGTCCTCTGGTCCTGATCCAGAGAAAGTTTGACCTCCCCTGATCAACTGGTAGCTACCCTGCTGCTGCTGTGTTTGTAAGCAAGTCCCACTCAGAGGAGCATTTTGACTATCCAAGTAAGATTTACTAGGAAGAGCCCTTGAATGAAACTGAGGTTCCCTTACGGTTAGTTGGTGCTGAACCTGCTGCCGTGTGTGGTGAATTTGCTGTTGGCTATTGGATTGACCTCCCTGGTGAAAGGGGAAATTGTGATGCTGCTGTTGCTGCAGGGACACAGTCTGTGTGTTAATTTGTTGGTGCCTGTTTAACAGCTGTTGCTGATGACTTTGCTGTTGTTGCAGCTGCTGCTGTCGCATTCTGTGGTGCTGCTCCTGTTGTTGAGGACACGGGTGGTGTTGTTGCTGCTGTGTTTGCTGTTGTCTGACATGAAGGTGCTGGTTGTGCAGTTGCTGCTGCTGATGACAAAGCTGTTGTTGCTGATGATGATGCTGTTGAGATAAGGGGTGGTACATATTCCCATTCTGGTCTTGGTTGCCCCACATTGGACTGCCACTGTTACAGAACAGCCCATTGGACTGAGGTACTTGGCTCATGGCAGCACTGGGGTACTGGCCATGTTGCTCTGCAATCATGCTCCCACCTGTGCTCCTAGAACCAGAAAATGCCTGCCCCATAGGATTCTGTGTCTTAATGCCAATGTAATGGCCCATCGGCTGACTGTAACCAGGCATGGCTTGTTGGGTAGAGACTGGGGGCATCATGTCTTGATGCTTCCCTGGGCCCAGTGGTTCCACTTGGAGGGGTTCAAAGTCAGCACTGAGGTTTAGTTCATCCACAAGTGATGGTGCTGAGGGAAAGCCATCCTCATCCAGTCCTTCCAAACCTCCAACAAAGAGGTTGGGATCATCAAAGAAGTCCATGGCAGAAGCAGGAGGGTGACTGGAACCTTTGGAACACCTCTGGATCCAAGCTGGTCCCAATGAGCTTGTCTATGGAGCTACAGCACGTCCATTATATTGTGTGCCTGCCAAGAGATGCAGAGAAAACAATACGATATAAGAAGATGAAGATGTGTGTTACAAAAGGAATATTAGCTCCTACAGCTCAGATACAGAATTTATCTCATTTTCTTTAGCACGTAATCTCTAGAACTAATGTAAATGTAAGAATATGTCTGAATGGGAAATAAATATGAACTGTCTGAGCTGTGTCTGCCTTGGTCTAACGCTAGCCTAGTTACAAGCGATGTACGTTTGTGATGTATTCATTCATCATTGTTCAGCGGTCACACTGATGAAACTGACTGCTGGAAAACAGCTCCACCTCTCCCACTAGGCTTGCATATATTTTGAATATATTTTTTATCTTGACTGTCTTCAACTTGTTGCTATGTTGCTTATAAAATTTAGTGCTTCATAAGTGAGTCGATTAAATGTGATAATATAATCACCAGTCACTCCAGACCTCTGGAGAACCACTTTGAGAACCCCTTGTCTACATAAAGATCAGATCACAGTTGGCAAACAAACAACAAGATACTTACTAAAGTAATCAGCAGAAACCTCACCACACACAAACATCAAAATGAGTCTTTTTCAGTTTGAAATGGCACAACAGCCATCATACTGACTTTATCATCAATTTCCCCATCAATGATACATGCTCAAAGACAATAAGAACCACATGAATTCTCATTCGCTATTTAATAAAAATATTTAAGAAAAAAATCTTTTTTCAAGATCCAGGTAATGGCCAGGTCGGAAGGGTATTGGAGAAATTTGGTACTGTCAGTGATCTATCAGCACTGCCTTTCATGTGTGCAGCAAAGCAGCTGGTGCAAACCAACCGCCAGCCACCAGCAGGTGTCTCTTCCTGTACCTCCACCCCTTTTACACGCATACGCACCTCAACCCCCCACCTCCACAACCAATGAGGCTGCCTGCCCTGTTACTGCAGAATGTGTGGGAGGTGCAGACAGCTGATAGAATTTCAACAGCGAAGGACAGAGCAGAAGAGGCCCCTTGAGCACGCGCATGTGTGTGTTCTGCAACCACAGACCAGCGGAAGATGACAGAAGCTTACCCAGGTCAGTCATTATGTGCTGACTTGCTGTGCACACAGGCACACAAAAACACAAACAAGCACAGACATTTCTGCTTTATCTCAGTCTCACACGTGGAGATCCTTTTATTGTTTTCACTTACTAATATATATATATATATATATTTAAAAGGACAGCCAGGCTGGTAAGTGGTTTAAAGTGTTATTGTTTATATCCCATTCTCATATATTTACCAGGCATTCCTTGTAGCTTTTCTATCCAAAACTATAGCAGGTTAATTACTGTGTGATTTGTAATCACAGGTTCAATAAATGACAACAAATGATTTAAATGGCTACGCCATACATACATAACAATGCAGTGGTTCATATAGTTCCCTGTGCAGGGTCTTAATGTGAAATCAAATATGTTTTGAGGCAAATTCCTACTACTTGCTAAACATCCAGGCAAAACCATCAATATTGGAAAGTCTGAAAACTGAAAATATTGTCAGGGTTCTCATATTTTATGATCAAACACTCAAATGTGGTTCACTGGGACAGGCAGGTTATGGTCTTTTGGCTTTCATTTGAGGAAATCCCTCTTGTTCAACTAGCAGCTACCCTGCTGCTGCTGTTGTAAGCAAACTCAAGCCCTTTTCAGACATGGAATACATAACATTACTGGCTTTAACAGTCTGTTAAAGTGATCGCATACTATCATTCAGACAGAGGTCTTTTTAATGTTAATGTTCCTAAGACATGGCCGTGACAGTGACAGAGGAAAACAGTGTCAAGTGACGTATAATGCATAATATTGTACAAATAAACAAAAGCCTAAATCTAAACCAACAGTAAGCTTATCAAATTGTCCATGAGTAATCACCTACTTTATTTATGATTTCATAAACGCTGAAAACTATGCATGACAACAATCTAACTATTACTACTTTACAGACAGTGAAATAAAAATATTGTGACACCTGTGATAGAGTTCAGGATTAAACCTGTAACAAATGATTTAACTGCAGTTCATAAACTGTAAATCTTCAGACAACTCGTCTGTCTGAAATGAAGAAAAGTACACACTGTGACTAATCCTGTCTCCATGTCGGGGTTCATTTTAATTACATGTAAGAAACGCAGTAACCACTGCTACTCTACATACATAAATGCATGCAACTTTCTTGTTTTAGAGATGCTCATATGGATCCTACTGCTGTCTGATGCTGCAAGTATGCAATGAACTCAGTGGAAAGAGTAATACAAACAGTCCTAAATAACAAACTTAAGTTCAGCGCTTGTTAATGTTTTGTGAAAACCTGGATTACATTCATTATTTATGAGTCCTATGAATCTTACCAGTTACAATTTTCAATCACAGTAAAATGTTAATCTTACGAACACTTCCGTTTGTAATAAATATGAAATTATAGGTCACAGTGAATCAGAAGGGTGTGTGTGGTATTGGCACGCAAACTGTGTCTTTTGCTGGACTAGTATTGGTCCTGAAGTGTACAAAAGGGCTTCTCCAAATCGCTTCGTACAACTCAGAGTATACTGCCTGAGCGTGTCTATCTGTTAATGTGACAGCATGCAATTCAGACTTGTGCCGTGCTGTAAGTGATACGGAAATGTTACTACGTCTAATCTGGTAAGATTACTGTTTTAACATTGACAAAAAATGAGCAGAGAGCTCATTCACAAATGAAGCCGCCACGTTCAGATGCTGTCAGTAACTGAGAGAAATGCATGTCTTAATGGGGCTTTAGAGAAGCATTTTGACTGTGGTTGTAAATGTAATTTTTATGTTTTCCTATAAATCATCCTTGGTGGTCCATACTACCAAATGTGCCTGAGCCAAGAGGTGGGCTACAATCCGGTGAGGTTGCTAGACAATCCTGAGGCAAATAACCATCACATTCACACCCACGGGCAATTATAGCTAACCCTAACCCTACAGAGTGGCCACTTAACATAATATGCATGTGGTCGGACTGTAAGAGGAACCAAAACTGTACTAACTGATACATGTTGCATTCTGTTTTTACCAGAAATGCTGTGGAGGACAGACTGCAAGCTATAGCAGGCTGCTGTTAAAATTACAAGCTTTGTTTTTATCTCTCTTATTTTCAATGTAACTTTATTATGTTGTTACAATAACATCAGGGTTGAGCAGTGTGTATTTTCCTGTATAAATAAATAAAAAAGATAAATCACGCATAACACCAATTAATATAACACTAACCCAGTACAGCACTATGTTTCATTCCTAGTCCATTTATAAAGTTGAAAAGAATATCCATTTGCTAAAAGCATGACACATAACCCAAAATTAAATCATAAATTTATCCCTAAAACAATCTAGTTTACTGTTGCATCACCACAGTCCCTGCTAAAGCTTACTGTCGTGCAAACATGCACATTCCAAATACATTAACACTCCCCCCTCCAAACACCAGGTCCCAGAAAAAATCTTTTCACAGGCATGAAGCCATTCCTGTTTCTAGTTTGGGCTGTCCTTCGAACTTTAGGTACACTCCACTTTGTTGTTTGGTTACCATCTTGTTTATTGGAAAGTCACGTGACTGCCCTGAAATGATGAATTAATACTTGTCAATTAAAGCTTCTTTAGATGTCGCTACAGACATGAACTGTACTGATGATTTGTGGCACACTGTCAACGAGTGAAACCAGAAGGCATGTGAAACCACTGCTTTACAGTGTTATACCAGTTCTGATCTTAGTAATAAGTTTTAAAGTGTCTTAGAGCTATTGTTTTAAATTACTATTTACCTAGGTTATTAATTATAATGATACTGACTGATGTGCACTGATCATTCAGGCTGACACTTTCGTATTTGTCCGAAGCCATAAACATTGTAGACAAAGTGCTTGTGTCCTTTCATTTATTGAACACAAAGCATATGCAAATTCAAGACAGGAGTTTTACTTGAAGTAATTTCCAATGCCTGTTTGGCAGATAACAGGGTTGATTATTAGCCAATTATCAGATTGAAGCCGATGAACCATTTTTATTCACCTATTATTGCAATTATTTTCTTGAAGAACGCATGAAAATGCATCAGTAGTCTCGAGCAACACTATCTGAACGGTTAAGTCATGAGGAATAACTATCAGTGCTGAAGGATACATGTTGAAAAGCTCTCGTGTAATTAAACGTGTAAAACATAGACATTTTAACCAGTTTTGTATTGGGATTTGTGTTATTGCAATTGTTGACAATTCAGTTTGGTTTATTAGCAAATACCAGTTGAACCTATCACCTAGCCCCCATAGATGATAAATCCCTTGGTGTTACTCAAAGTAAGCCTGACACACAATGAAAGCCAAGTTGAAAATTTGGGAAATCAGCACTAAAGCTGGGTTAAAACATGTTGAAAGCTTAAGTTTTTTTTTAAATGATACAAACATGATATATATCACATTTCCCATTATGCCCTTAATCAGTGCACATATTCTCTAGCCAGCTATGTGAGCCACTGCTAACCTTTCAACACCACCCATCTGGCCCTGTGGCTCAGACCAGGCCCCTCTATTGATTTCCAGCTGTTTCCTTCATAATCATGACGCTGAAAGCACCATCCAGACACGTGCAACTCATGCCTAATATCAACAAGAACCGTCTATGTAAATTGTCCCGAGGTCGCACTGAATGCTGGGACTGGTGTCAAACAGATGGCTGCTTCTGCGCACCTCAGTACAACAGCGTTAAACCATCAATATTACCTGCAAATTAGCTTGTGCAAAGTTAGTTAAAATCTAAAAGCGTTGCTGTGACTGAAAGCGCATTTCATTTAGCACTCATGAGACTCGAAAGGGTTTAATTGTTGAAGAGGCGCCATGTGTCACTTGGCAACACGTCTGTCGTGTTTTCAAAGCTTTGACGAGTCTTAGTATGATTAAATAAGACGCCGAGCTCACCGCTGAAGTGAGCAGCATCCTCTTCATCTTCCTCCACAAATGGCTTCAGCTGCTGCGAGCGCGGCGCTTGATAAGCCGGCGAGGCGGCAATGTGTTGCGCTACTTTAGGCGCAACTGCTCGCCCGGTGGAAACCAAATATAACGTAAGCAGGACATTTAACTCAAAATTTTAAAAGTGTCAGCTCCGGTTGTCGAGGCGGCCGCACGTGCTCCGAGGAAAAGCTTCACTTTGGATTGAAAAGGTGTCGTGACGTTGCTCAGTGAAGAAGGCGAGGAGAGAGGAGGAGGAGGAGGAGGGGGAGGAGGCCGGAGATGGATGGAGAGGTCGTCAGTTATGGAGTCCGTGATAATTCAGCTAACGAGTTTGCTCTTCTCCACGGAGTTTTGCTTGTAATGTCGGCTTCAAACGACACCGGCGCTGCTAGCCGTGAGCTCGGTGAAGTGCGGTGCTGGCTGAGCCCGGCTGGTCGCTGTCAGTTCAGGACCACCATGACCAAGAAGCAGCACTTTGAAGCCGCGCACATTTCTCATTTACACGACAAAACTCTGAGAAAGTACGATGATATGTGCTGCTCCACACGGGAACTTAAGGAGGACAGACAAGTTTGGCAACTCGGCGGTTGTTGTTTCTAACCGGGAAGATCCACACTCAGCTCGGCGGTGTGTCATCAGACAGCTGAGGCGACCCTCACTGACTGACGGTCCGAAATTTGACAGCTCCTAGCTTGAATGAAACAGAACCCCGCGAGTCCGAAATGTCTCTCAAAAAATCACCAAAACAAGTGTTGTTTCTTACCTGAAATGAACCACAAAAGCGCAACTCCAGACGTGAATGTAGCCGGAGTGTTATCGGCGAAGTTATGACTGTTGTTAGTTGTACTCCTGCTGGCGACCACGGCGCAGCGGCTCTGCTGCTGCTGCTGACGTGACTGTGAGAACACGACATTTGCATATTAGTATCGCCCTCTGTGATTGGACCAGCCACAATTTGCTTCAATGTCGCCTATCCCTGCCAAATTAAAAACCGGTTCTCCCGGTATGAGGACCTCGGGGTCTGTGACGCCCAAACTAGCGTCCGACAGCGGTTGACTATCAGGTAATGATTTGTAAAGCCGCTGTGTTGACAGAGTGCATAAGATGGCCGCGTCTAAGCCAGAGCCAATCCGGAGAGGTTTTACTTTCGCACATGGACCGGAGTCTCTTCTCGGTGCGAACGTGACAGGAGTGGGAAGAGCTGCTCTCCACCGTGGGTGCACACCGACCTCTGGTGGATGCCTGCGTGAGCGACATACTGCCCTAAATTAACTTACCCCACTTTAGACAACATAGTCTGTCGTCCTAAATAGTGTTTTTATTAGAGAAAGTATGAAATTTATGACGTTTTTAATTGCCTATGGCACACATTTAGAATAGATCTATAATGTCCTAGTTGTGTCAGTGAGCTGAGGTACATTGGAAGGGTTCCTTAGACTATTTTAGAATGAATGAATAACAAAATAGTAAAATAGAAACCAAGTCAACATATCCTCTAAATTAATTCTATTTAAGTCTAACAGATGTTTTCATGCTTAATTTACAAGTCCATACACAAAAGATAAACACAGTGCGGCTTTTTAAAATCCTTTTATTGATTTCAAAGAAAAACAAAACATTTGAATCTCATGTCATCGATACAGTGGAGAAGGAATGGTTCAATACAGAACACATTAAAACTCCCTTTTGAAGATGCCAACAGCCCAAATGACAGTGTGTGTGAGGTACACTGTGATTTTGTTACATCCTTGCCTTCCACAGCAGCTATAAATAGGTCTAACAGGTTTCAGCACCATATTTGCTATTCTTATATGGTCATTTCCTTGTGGGATTCCCACGTATT
This sequence comes from Amphiprion ocellaris, assembly GCF_022539595.1. Classification (NCBI taxonomy): domain Eukaryota; kingdom Metazoa; phylum Chordata; class Actinopteri; family Pomacentridae; genus Amphiprion; species Amphiprion ocellaris. The sequence continues at coordinate 21,931,382 of NC_072766.1, read as the reverse complement.
TTAAACATTCCATCCTTTTCCGGCAATATTTGCATATTTAAAGTGGAGGAGCAATTTTACTATCAAGCCAGAGGGCTCTTCAGATGACGACATCAAGTACACACTGATATTTTTCTGGAACTTGAGGGTATATTACCGTCATTTTGTGCTGTTCAAAAAGTAGTTAAAAACTAAACCTTATCAAAATACATTTGTCACTTTCCTTCAGACTTCTGCAGGAATCCTGCAGTAACTTCTTTGACTTGGGAGCTTAAATAATTTACAGTAATTTGGGAAGAAAAATCGAAACATTCACTTACAAAATCAAAGCGTCAATGCAGATATGTCTCAAAGTCAAACTGTAGCACAGGATCCATTATTTACACATCAAACCTTTAATAACCAATAACCAAAGGTACATAACACATTCAAAATGATTTAAAATCAGACAAAATAAAATACTCGAGCTTACTTATTTAGCATCTTAATTAAAACCATACTTGCCTGCTCTGCTTTATACATATATTAGGAACTATGTAAGACATAGTTTACACAGTAGAAATATAAAGAAATCATTGTCCCATAAGTAACAAATATAAAACATATCATGTCAACCTAACTGGGTACTAGGAGAGGGTGTGATTAGGATGTTTCATTCACACAGTTGTGACTGATGACATTCCAAGTCTGACAAATAAACAGTCCTGAGCCAATTTCTACAAGTGGCATTGATCATGCACTCCACTGCACTTACCATATGAATGCAAATAGCTTTGCTCATACGTCTCACCTCCTTTTGGGACAGTATGTTATCACCTAACCAAACACTTGTGTGGAACTAAAAATCAAAGTGAGAATGCGCTTTGATTGCATCACAGCCTAAATGATGTTGGTGACACATCCATTTGTCATCGTCGATTCGCATATGATACAAACTTGGTTTCCTTACACTAAAGCTATTTGAGGAGATGCCTACAAAGCTTTTAAAGCTGAGCAATAACGTAGATTTAATACAAAGTTCTCCCAACTGTTTCAAGCGTCCAGTTCAGATGGGCAGTTGAGGCAAGCCAGTGGTGTGGCGTCCGATGCTGGTGCCTCCCTCTAGTGGCCACTGCTGCAACACTGCAGGTTCAGCTCTGGGGAGGATTGTCTTCTTTGCTAAAGGGCTGCGTAGATCCAGGCTTTACCCAAGACAACCCCGACACCTGTGTTCCCTTGTGGTGATCCTCAGGCCGTCTCTAGAGCAACAAAGATAAATTAGCAGCTACGCAGAAGCAACAGCCCAACCAATACTAAGCTCATTGCTTAAATTGTGGCTTTACGAAACACTTCCTGCAGCTAATGTAGTTAACATGAGAGGGTACCATTCTTCAGTTTTGCTTAACTTACTTTGTATGTGAACATTCTCTCTTTTGCTTCTTCGTGTACAGCTGGGTTCCATGGAGAAAAGCTGAAACCAATGGATTAGAGAGGTTAGGGTGCAAAACATCAACTTCTTTTTCACTTCAGAGCTTCATCAAACACTTAGACACAAGATTACAATGTGTTTTCTTGTAGTTGTGAGCAGTGGAATGTTAAAAATGGGCACAGTTCACCAACCTTATTGCATAGGGATCATCTATCTTGGGCTGGTCAAAAAGATGACTGTTGCACAGTTTCACACTATCCACCACTTTGCTCTTGAACAACTGCACGTCCTTTTCATATCTAAAAAGAAAAAAATAGTAATGCTTTCTTTACCAAAGCAATGACAAAAGGTTCTTTTAAATACATATTTTCTCTATTCTCTATATAACTACTGTTCCACGGTATACGGGTACAAGAAAGATATGGAAATATCCTGCTGTTATAAATGATACATAATCCATTTTGTTACTACCAATACTTTAAGAATGCTAGTTGTTTTTATGAGTTTCTTCCACTCGCTGCAGGCATACGGCCAAATTGTTTTTTTTTCCTCTCATAAGAACACTGCAACTTTAACTTTGAAAAAATGAGAGGTTCAGCTGCAAATTCAAGTGTACTTGCCGACCATCCATGAATTTTCTACAAAGCAGACGCACAAAGCAGAACACAGCCATTTTTCGCTTATATAACAATGAGGGCAAGCCCTTGGACACCACATAGCCCATTTGTAAAAGATGTTTTATCGATGCAGATCAAGCGAGCTGACATGTCCAGCTTGGCAAAGCATCTCTCCAGCAAACATGCCAACTTGTTCAAAGGATTCAAACGGTGACAGATTAGACCATGTGATAGAAAACACAATTACATCATGCTGCTGCCTTCAAATATACATCAAATTAGTGTGATGCATTGTGAAAATGCTTTCACCACAGAGTTTTATGAGGCAATTAAAGGTAATAATAAGAGTTTATTTTAGCTTTATCTCATCTTAGGTCAACTTAACAGTGCGGCCAATATCTATAAGCAAACGCAGCGTTCACACTGATGACATTTAGTTTTTCATGGCTTTAAAAGTGGTTAGACCAACACCACCACTTATAAACAATAAAATTAATTCCTACAGACTGAAAGTGGATGATTTACATGTGCAATAAAGTACTGCTCCAACTTATCTCTGCAAGGATTTAAACATTTATAAGCAGCAACGTGGCACGTAAAGGTGGAGAGATGTGATCATGTAAAGAGCTGATCTTAAGAGTTCCTCTAGACCTGGTTGGATGTGACAATGTATGAAAACGTCTTCTTTTCACATCACAGTCTTGCTCTCATTGTGAAAACATTCTTAGATTTTTTTTTTTTTTTTTTTTTTACCTTTCCTGAGGTTTTTGTTGTAATACTCTTTCAGCATCGGTATGAATACAGTTAAGCAGGTATTATATTAAAATCATAATTTTGGTTTAATTGCAACACTAATAGAAACAAGCAGTCGTTAGTGGTATTAGTCCTTGATATAAGTCAGAATGTACGCTACCGTTCAAAAGTTTGGGGTCACTTTGAAATGTCCTTATTTTTGAAAGAAAAGCATTTTTTTTTCAATTAAGATAACATTAAATTAATTGGAAATACAGTCTAAACATTGTTAATGTGGTAAATGACTAGTCTAGCTGTAAATGACAGATTTTTAATGGAATATCTACATAGGGGTACAGAGGCCCATTTCCAGCAACCATCACTCCTGTGTTCTAATGTTACATTGTGTTCGCTAATCGTGTTGAAAGGCTAGTTGATGATTAGAAAACCCTTGTGCAATTATGTTAGCACATGAAAAAAGTGTAAGCTTTCATGGAAAACATGAAATTGCCTAGATGACCCTAAACCTTTGAACGGTAATGTAATTGTTGGGCATTTGAAACAATACCTTCCAGTTCCATGCAGCAATTGAGCAAGAAGCTGGTTTTATACCACTTTAAACAGATGAAAGTTTTAGTTATTGAGTCTAGATTTGCATTTTAATCCTGTTTTTCTACTAATAAACAAACCAAAACAATATCTGTACAATCAAATAGCATTTCTAAACACACCTTCAATAATGTAAGTTTGTGTTCTGATTGTAAAAATCTTTTTGAACATCTTCTCTTACGTTAGGATAAAGGAAATAAAAAAGAAGGGTCCAACTCACAGCACAGCAGCCTCTGGGTTGAGTGGTTCAGTCGTGTTGATCTTGTAAAAAACCGTTCGTGCGTACATCAGAACTTGCCAGATGTGGTTGTGATTCCGTCTGCAAGAACAAAACATAGGGTTCGACATTATTATTTTACCTTTTATCCCAGGAATATGGGTGCAGGCCATCAGTAAATTGAGTGACAAAACTAAGGTGACTTACAGTATAAAATATTTTTTTATTACCTTGACCCCTACCAAAAGCAAAGCACCTTCACAGAATGGTAATAAATCTCAAACCATTATTCTTGTTATTTTAAAGGCTGTCTTCTTGAAAACAGTCTTATTAGAATCAGTTTATTTGGTTCAGCAGCACCACCCCCCTTAAAGTACTATACAGCATCTACAATTTTACAGTGCATATTCAGCACATAGTGCAGCTAAAGTTTTGGCCTCAGTTTTTATTCTCTACTTGTTTCATTGTTGTTACCTGATTGTGTATTACTGTACATAATTTTGCCTTTAATTGCATTTCTGATTTATATGAGATTAGTGCTGTAATGCTGTAATTCTCTGCTTCCTTTCAGTCCAAGAGAAAGGACGAGCGGGACTGGCTCAGGGTGCACAAATGAATAATTTATTTTTCATTTATTTTTGCATGTATTTCTACTGCAAAACATCAATTGAGGACAACAGTAGAGAAAATTCCATTAACAGAAAAAGAGAACATACCTCCATTTGGTGAAAGCTCTTCTGACATCAAGCTCTCCTGACACTGGGTCAACAAGGGGATGGAAGACTGGGATGTCAAACACTAATTTCTGAAATGAAGAAGACTTTTTTGAGGGTTTGTCCCAACTTTTTGTTCAACAAAAATTTAGGACAATTCTAACAAATTAGAGCTTCAGTAATTTATGTTCAAATGCTACTAGTTAATGAAGAGTTTTACTTTTATCTTATCCATAACAGTCAACAATGTAAAATGTGTACATTTAAATGCAACTACATTGATCATGTTTTCAGAGGATAATTTCAGGTGGCATGTATATTTTATTTCTAAGTCTTTAGAGAAACGGAAAAATCTGAATTTTCTTGACATGATGGAACAAATCCTGCCCTTAAGTAGAAAGACTATAGGATTGGGTGTACACAAAGCCTTTTTCCCTGCTAAATAAAAAATACAATCAAAGTTTGTTTTTCCAGAGAAAGTGGTAAAAATCATAATCATTTATTTAAAAAAAAAAAAAAAAAAAAAAAAGTTCACCAATACTTACAGGACTCTCTCCATCTGGGTAGTTATCTGGGATATAGACTGTGAATTTGAAGACACCGTCCTGGTATAACCCATGTCTGATGAATATGACCCCAAACCACACTAAACAGGGGGAGACACATGACACTTCAGAATCAAGTCATGCTGAACCAAGCAGAGTAAATGCACAGCGAGTTGATCAGCGACCGTGCATAGATTTCAAAGCTAAATTATATTTTCTTTATACAGTGACATATGTTGCATAAAAATGATGGGATCTTACAAAATGGGCAATAAATAATAATTAAAAAAAACACACACTATGGAACATAAATATTTGTATTTTAGTTCTGCATCTTATGTTTTTGCAAACTGCACTTTGGGAGTCATCAAGGAGCCACATTTTTTTACGAGGATACATATGAAACACTATAAACTGTATGAATTTTAAAAAGGGGTGTCCTTACTTAGAGCCGACTTGTAGGATGGCTGGACGTAAATTCCAGGGAGTTTCTGCTTAATCACTAGTGTGCTGCAGGTCACATGGCAGGAAGTTAAATCAATACAAAAGGGGAAAAAAAACATACACAACTCATTTTCTTCTTAGGTACTAAACTGAAGGGATACTTTAAACCCAGGTAAATACAGACTAAACCTGTGTATTTTAATACAACATGACACATGGTTGTAAACAAACCAAATGAAATTTGAATTCTGATACTGGACCAATACTCACAATTCAGCCAGCAGAGAGTACTCCAAGTAAAAAGGGCCATAGGAGGCATGTGTGCCATTGGCTGACTGGACTGGAGTGCCTGTTGATGCAGGCTTGGTAATGGGGACTGCATTCTTAGGAATGGGTGGAAGCTGCTTTTTGCCGAAGGACAACCGAGCTGGGCTGGCTCTCTGCTCCCCGTGCCCGCTCTGGTCCTCGTTATCAGATCTCTGCTGTTTTGGACAAAAATATGACAGTGATCCCAGCACATAAACTGTTAAAAAAATTCTTGCTATGTGAAAAAGAAGACAGAAGGAAAGTCTACAGAGGCAGATTTAGAGAAGGGTACTGTTTATGAGCCATTATGCACACTCATGAGTACACAGTGGCCCAGGGTAATGACCATTTGCTGTGACCAAGCTCTCAGGTTACATTGCCCATCTGGTTTGCAGCTTATCAGGAAGACATGTCTACACAAGCAGAATCACTTTGAAACACAGCTATCACTGTATTCTACTAATACTGTTGAGATTGATAAAATCAGTTACAGTACAGTGTCAGAGTACACATTTAGCACACAGCAGCAAGGTGTCAGGATGCATCAGGAAGCCACAATGAGTACTGGTGATGATCACTACAAGTATGCCAGGAATGCTCATGTTGAATAAGTGCTCTAATGAAACAGATCTAGCTTACACAATCTGTGAGGTCTGACGTGAAAAAGTTTCCATGACTAGGCAGAAATAAATTAACTCACACCCATGCTCGAAGTACTTTGTTTGCCCCTTTCTCACCCCACCAGGGTTGCACCAGCATGCCAACATTTGCCTTCCCTTCCCTCCCCCTGTGTTTGGAAATTCAGTCTAGCACTAGTGAACTGTAGTAAACCAATGACACAAGTAACACTTCAACAATAAAAATTCATAGATTCACCTAATCAGAATTAAAAGTTTTAGGTCATATAATAATATTATTACTTGAACTCCACACAGTAAGAATTTTTCCCAAAAATGAGCTGTGGACCACACCTATAACTAGGGTATTAAGAAAATCCAGTTTAGTAAGATTCCTAGGAAAATGAATCCAAGTGGGAACAGGTGCAAAACTGAAGACTACAAAAATTGAGAGAACAGAGAGAAATTGAGAATAAAGCAGAGTATTAAATGATCACTGACTGTAACTGGCAAAAAGGTTGTGACTGACGCATACAGACATCTGCATTGTTACTGGATATTGATGACGCTGATTCAGTATTGTCGCTTTGAAAGAGAAACTCACAATGCTAGGAACATGACTAAATATGTTTGTGCTTCTCTGTTTTTTTCAGCAAACATTGAAACTTTACACCACCGACTGCATAAGTGCATATACATTCAACTCTAAACCCAATCACATACCGAGGCTCCAATTTTAGGGGACAGTTAAATTATGATGGGCTAAACTGTTATGTTTTTTTTTTTTTTTTTTTTTTAAAAGTCTAGGGTATGTCATTATAAAGGTTAAGCTACATTACTTAAGTGGCAAGACTTTGAAAGAGGTTTTCAGCTCTGCAAAGCTCATGACTATCATGTGAAGTAAATCTCAAAGGCTTCCACAGACTTAAATGTATCTACCCACTGTCATCTAATGCAAACCTTCAGCCACTGAAGATTGTCTACTGTCAGTTTGATTATATGGTGTCCCACACATGTACATCTCAGGTGCTGTCAAATTTGATGGTATTGCTATGAGAGAAGTGCAATAAGTAATTCAGTGTGTTTAATTTTACCTTACGACTTGGATTGGCAGACATGCTCCAGAACGGGTTTAGGTTCATTACTCATTCAGAGGATCAGATTGGTGTCCCTATTTTTATGTAGGTCCCACGACAAGTGCTGTCCAGGCCATCCGCTGCTGTGATGGAAGAAAGACACAGCACACATCACAAACAAATTAATGCTGCCGCAGCTGGGGTCAAACACATATAAGCAGAGTGATCACATTGCAATCAAACACAGTGCTGATCTAATGTTTTCTAACTAACACAACAGCCACTTACCGTTGCAAGCTAACAATTAACACTCAAATATCTTACATTTCAGAGCTAACGGAATGCTAAAATGAGAAACCGTACCACTCAGGAATGATGTTTGGGATAGGTTAGCTTCGTGCTAACTTGGCTGTTACATTAAGTATGCTAACAGCTGTGCTGTTGTCGGAGTTAAGAAGTTGCGTGGCTGAAGTAGTCGGCAACAGGATGATAACAATTTACACTAACATTTTGATTTTAGTGAAATTTGCCATTAACGCTGTGGTATTTCAGACAGTACGTCGTGTTGTCGAGTTATTCGCAACAGCCGGCGGATACGGTGCTACGTTAGCAAACATTAAGAACTTGTGTTAGCTAGTCAAAAAATATGATTCTGCTTGACATCTGAAATTTAGGCTAAATATACTGTCGAGGCATAAGACTATTTGTGTTAATGTCCACACACTGACGTTATCTCACCTGTATCACTTTATGCTATCTATAGCGTTAGCTTATAAGCTATCTTTGACGTTGCTAACAACTTGACTGTTCCTTTAAATTTATCTAGTGCACGTAAGAAAGCTTAGTGATGTAACTCACCCTGTTTGCTCGAGATCTGTAAAAGTCCCTTTCACAGAGATGTGAACACGTTTTCCAGTTTAATTTCCGCACAAGCTGCTCAGCATTCCTTTGGGTGTCATCCCAGCTAGCTAGCTAATGTTGCTAGCTAAATAATTTGACAGACACAGAAACCGGAGTTCAATCTAACTAATGAGGGGCGTTTTGGTGTGTGAGAGCGGATTCTCATTGGTTTGTGGGAAAAACGTTCATGCAGCTGATTGGCTGGTACCTCCATCACGTGAAGGAAAATGTGGACTTCACTCAGAAAAGGTAGTAGCTGATAGATCGATGCTTTGCTGTCAGTCAAACGTTAAATACCCAAACCGGAGTCATTACTTTGAAGATTTAGTTATTCGTAACTTGCATTTAAGAAAAATAACAGTAATATGAGATAATCCTGTCATTTTAAGTCACGTTGCGATTAAGCTTGTGTATGTGTGTGTGATTTATAGCTAATCAATTGTGCAAATAGTCAACGTCTTCCTACCTATCTGTTTCTTTAGGGTATTCAGTGTTTAGGCTATAGGCTTCATTTTAGGTTGAATCTATATTGTTTGTAGGTTCACAGATTAAGCCACTAAATATGCATTTTAATACCTGCAAATCCAAAGTATGAAATCTCTACTCTGTTGTGTGGAAGGGTTAATATGGCATAGATTATTGAAAGTAACTCGGTGTCTTAAATAACACTTTCAGTAAAATCAAATCAAATGTGTTCAGGGGCAATTTAAATAAACATGAAAATACACACTTCTGTCTTGCCTTTGTTTCAATGTTTCGGTGTAGTGCACAACAATGTCCCCTGAGGGTAAGACGCACCCAAGCCATCTGTGTCACACATTTCTTTAGTTTTGACCACGCTTCATTGGCAGTTCATTCGGTTGATTGATTGATTTCCTAACAATTACCCCTAATTATTTTTCTGGGTGAGAGAAAAAAAAAACTAATTTAATGCATGGGTGATTGCACTAATTGGGAGAAATGACATTGTCCAAGTTTCAGAGTAAATACAAATTATTGACTCCATTATTGTTATCCGATTGTATATTGTCCCAAGTACACTTCACTGACAAAGGTAATTAGTGTCCCGCTACTTTACTGGGGCAACCAACAACACAAGGTCACCATCACTGTTTTGACATGTACAAATCAAAGACCACCTCAAAACAAATAAGTTTATGCCTTCTTTGCCTTCATCGACATTGAGATAAACTGTCCGACCCAAACAAGGAGGCAAATATCCACACCAGTGCTCTTGTAATGAGTTTTTTGTCTTTGCTATTGATTCTTTATCTAATCAATTATTGTGACCTTGTTTGGTCAAACAAATATACTAATGAATATAATTAAAGTGTGGAGATTGGATTACCTAATTGAATATGAGACCTGTTCGAGCCTTTATACTAGAAAATTTTTGATCAGCTGCATTTAAACTCTTAATTTTGCTGTTTGTTTTTTGCTGTCGTTTTATTATTAATATAATTATTATTATGGACATGGAGAATGGAAGGCTAAATAACATACTCTGACTTGGTAATCATTTTAAATGCATTTGAGTATTTAATATTCATCAAAAAGCTCTGTAACAAGTGTTAAAACGTACTTCAGGTTAGCTGGGAGCAAATGCTGCACATACATTTGAATAGGAAGCATCAGATCAGATCCTTTTAAATATCTGCCAATGAGATCAGTGATGGAATGGGATATTTTATTATCAGATTGTTCCTGTCTGAAAGATTTATATACTGTGGTTTCAGCTGAATTTTCCAGCTACTCACCTTCCGCTGGTGCCAGAATTCAAATTTAAGATGAAATATGTTCCCTTCTGTGAGTCCATTTCTTCAGAGAATTTTAGGCCCACTGATTCAGATCTACAATTTGGTTAAAATGACAGTTAAAAATTACAATTGGTAGTCCCTGGTGAAACCTGTCTTGACAGCACATAGATACAAAAAGTGAAAACAGATGACTCCACATCCAGATAATATGTAATAACAACGTTAGTTTGAATAAAGAAGTCAAATCTAGATTCAAATGTAATATTCATTTTAGAAATATGAACAACTGGGGAGTAAAGAAAAAAACATCAGCCAAATCCTTCATATAGCAATAGTCTTTCCTTATCCCTAAGGCCATGGCCTGGCTAAAACCTCAATGCAGCAATTATTTGCTGTAATGACTGCAGTTCAAATAAGCCTGGAGATTTTATTAAACCAAATGAGAGAATCATCTGTGTATTATCGCCTTGTGATTGACAGTGACAAGTGTTGGGCAGGCTCGGATGTGAGCATGATGAAGAAGCTCTCAGCAAAGCTCTTGATAATGTTACCCCTGATAAAGTTGCCTGGAAAACCTCAGCCAACACAAGGAGAGGCAAAGCTCTACGCATATTAATTCCAATTGTCAGATCCTCCAGTGGAGGAGGAGGAGGAATAGGAGGAGGAAGGTGGGGGTGTGTGGGGGGGGGGGTAGTCTGGCAGGCAGCCCTGACTGCCCCTCCATTCACTGACTGGCATTTTACACAACTAATGAAAAAGAAATCCATTGTGCTGATCATATGCATAGATTTCACTCTATAATAATGATGAAATAGAAATATTCATAATAAAAGTAAAGGTCACTCGCTGCTGCAGCTAAGCTTCCTAAGCTGCAACCTTTGCAAGAGCAGTTGTCAGGTTCTAGAGATAAAATAGAAAAAATGAGAGAGATGTCAAGTTTTAACCCTACAGAGGCTAAGAGGTGAGACACTGCGACCAAGCTGCTGCTATAAACTGTAACTGCTTGGTCATGTGTTTCTCCTACGTCAAACTGTGCCGATGTCTGTTCCAAGGTGGATCCAACAGGTCTATTTCCTCTTCGTCCGGTGGAGAGGTTAAAGGCCAGTTGCACAGTTGTGATTTACATAGTCGTCTCTCTGGTGTGCAGTAGCAGAGCCAGTGTATACATTGCACAGGGATTTGTCAAGTCTAGTTAATAAAATACAAGGGAATATGAACAGTCGCCTCTCCTCTCTTCAGCACTCCCATCCTGCCGATCTCTGTATGTAGGTCACCTGGGCTTCTTCAGGTATATGAGCAGTAGAGCACAGGGGTGGAGAGAGGCATGTCTCACCTCTGAAGGACATTCACAGGATTATTATTGCCTGCTTCGACTTCCACGCTGAGCCCCGTCTTCATATGCATCATACATTGGCATTTATTAGTGCCATGCACTAAGTACAGGCCATGTTATTGAATTTGAATATCAGCTCCTAGCCACATTCACAGGCCCTGGAAATATATTATATTAAGATGAAGCAATCTCATTTAATAACACCCAAACTAATAAAAGGAGAGCAGATTGGAAATTAAATTTATGAATATTGCTTGGCAGCACGAGTGATCCAAAAAAGCCCAGCTTGGTCTGTCATATGCAGATATTTCTCTAGCTATAAGCCCAGGTGCTGGAGAAATTTCTGACTTTCTCCCTATGGGTATAGAAGCAGCAGGTATCTTTCAAACCTTTTGTGTTTGTCTTTGTTCAAAAGTAGGAAGCCATACGGTGGGCGACCTCGATCAAACTGGACAGAGGCATTTTGATTTAGATTTTAACAAACATCATGAATCCACTCATCATAGGAATAACAGGCCACATGCAAGATGGGTGTAGGATAATTAATGGAGCATCATTTTGATTCTATCGTGCTGTGGGTTGTGAGCTCAGATTTTGTTTAGCATTAAACGCATTACTGCACAGTCTGCCAATGATCATTTTTACACTTGTTAAGCTGAAGGTATACAAAATTTATTTTTACTCAGTGACAAACTATAAAAAAAATGTACATAGCCAACAATTCCAAAAGCTTTTTTTCTTACCCTTTTTTCCCCCTAAAATCTTGAAACACTGGCATTCTGAAGCGGCATTCATCCAGCAGCAGTCATATCAGTCTGTGCCAGAGCTTAGCAGCTCCAATTATGGAATGTCACTTCTTCACTTTACTGACTCCGCTTCACACGAGTCCGTAATTTTTCCCACTTGTGTCATTGATGGACAACATTCTGTCGGTCAGTGTTTCAGTGTTGCGTGTGTCTATGAGTGTGTACAGCAGCCTTTTGCCAAGACAGTCGACAGGCCCGGTCCATCTGTGTGTAAATGTTGACTCCCAGTGGAGCTGTGACTGTCACTCACTGTTCAGTCAGCCTAGTGCCAGCCATTGATCGCTACATATATCTTCCTCTGTACTTCCCAAACCTTCATCAACAGATGCGGCTGCAGAATTGATTAGCAGCAAGTCAATGGCCAAATCTCTTTGGAAACATTTTTATTTATGTGTGTGTTTATGTGGTTAGCTTAGAGGGCCATTAGCAGGATTACCTTTGAGGCTTGGCTGAACAACAGATGTTCAAGGACAACTCAATCAATTTGACTTACAAGAGGCTGCAGTTGCCGGAAACAAGTGATAAGTCTGCAAGGGAGGAAAGAGGGGTTAAATAAAAACAGTTCGCTGTGGTAATGAGCAGGTACAGCAGAGGAACAGCAGAATTAGACTTACCGTTGGTCCATTATTTAGAGTGAGATCACTGACAGCTTTTCTATGACTAGAACACATGCTTAATGAATTGAAATCCTCTGGATTTTTACTAAATGATCATAAGATTTGATGCCGCTGTTTCAAGCATCGTGAGCTGCAATGCAAACTCATTCATAAATTCAGCTCCTGCATGTATTATGTATAAATACATGTGAAAAGTTTTCATTGAAGTGAGGAAATTCTAAAGAACTACTTATATTAATGTGCTAAATAAAGTTTAAGCTGAGTCAAACACAAACACACCCAGTTTGGCCATAATATAATATAACAAATAGTACAAAACATATTTATTAGATGGATTTCAGCCCAAACAGACCTGCATGGGTATAAGTAAAACATTTTCAATGTAAGCAGCGCCAGCCTCCAGAAAGGCCTCTTTTAATTTGTGTGGAGTAGCGCATTTAATTATACAAGCATCTATACTGAATTCAAATTAATGTTTGATATGGATATTTTTTTATTGTATTTAAATAATCTCAATTCAGCACAAAATTGATTATTTCTCCAAGAAGATCATGTTCTTTCATTCTTTTCAATTTTCCCTTTTCCTCTCATGAATCAAATAGTGAATAAATGTGTTGCAGAGACTCACGATCTGCCTTTCAAGTCCATGCTTATGCCTCCTTATCTGCAAACTTATTAAAATTAAGTCAGAACACAAAATGGTATTTAAAAAGTTTAAGTGAAACAATTTGCATTGGGAGTGTGTGAAAATGCTAATGCATTCTTTCACTAAGCCTCACAATCACTGTCATCCATTTTGAGCTCTGATTGTTTTCCACATGGATGCCTTCATTCATTATTGCAAAATTATAAACATAAAGAATATCTCTGTATTAATATTTCTGCTTTTTGTAAAAGCTCAATCAACCATAATGTCCTAATTTTTTCTCTGTGAACCTCATTTTATATTATCTCACTACTCAAGGAATGGATGTCCCAAAAGGGATTTATTTCATTTATCAGGATTATTGAATTAAATTAAACGAGACACTTACCGCAAGCCGAACAGAGGTACCTTATCCACTTAAAAGGTAGGCCTTCTCTTCACTGCTATTTAGGCAAACACATTAGGCAGCAAATGCCTTTTGTTGGTTGAGCCTAAGTTACTGCATAATTCATTTGTTCATTAAGGAAAAGCGTTGAAAGTGCTTGAGGTAAGTGGAAAAGGTCATGTATTGAATGGATCTTTAATTAAGGTACTTTACAACCACAGTTACATGACTGATGACATATGCATCATGTTTGCTTACAAGCAGAATTAGTGGGCAGAAAGACAATAAATGTACAAGAAATGATGAAAAGAGGGAAGTGAAGCTGATTTAACCAGTTACGGTGATTTAAATACAAAAGGCTCAAAGATTTTTTGTGTGTGTGCATTTAAGAAACACATTTGGATTTAGGATAAATTCACATGGCATCATTTAGGGATTTTTGAAAATAACTTTTCACATGCAGAGGAAATTCCATATGTCTGTTATAGAATATTTGTCTGAGAAGAGCCAACATCTGAAAAACACAAGTATGGCGAGATCTTCAAGAAGCGTGCCTGTTATTCTTGTAGTCAGCAGCAGATGGCAGGCTGTTTCCACTGATCAACTATCTTCTGACACAAGCACATGCTGAACTTCTGTACCCCGCCGCGGTGATGTTGGCTTCCCAGACCTCGCTGCTCTTGCCTGTGAAATGCATTCCTATTAAAAAGGCATTTTTAAAGCCGACACCAGTGCTATAACAATCATCTCCCCGAAGCCAAGCCTCCACACCCGGGAGCTCGGCACTGCCACACAGGCAGACATGTGGCGGCTGCCACAAACAAAGGCCCCGCACTCTCCTCCCCATTCCTCTTTCCTAAGTCTCCACATGGTTACAGGCCGACCTGCCAGGGCCAATTACACCCACAGCCCAGTGTGTGAGGTCTCACAGAGACCCCAATCACCACTAACAAGATCAAGGCTAACTCTCTATCACATCACACGGACTACAAACACACATACACCTGCATATGTGTGTGCAAACAGTCTGTCCCCTTCTCCTCAGCCAGCCTCTCCCTCTCCCTCTCACTCTGGCACGCTCTGAAATTATAACACATTTTGAGTGGCTGTGGAAAGTATATAGCTTTTTTAGGAGCAACAAAAATAACAGGGTGACAATCATGCTGTCAGACGTGGCTGTCTCATTTCACTGCATGTCACCAAGTTCGAAACTTTGTCCTGGTGACACTGCAGCAAAAACACATCAACATGTTTGATTGTATATGTACATAAAACATATGTAGTATATTTAGATCATAGTAACACAATTAACCAAACAAGACAGAGTCACCCATTTTAGACACACTTCCTTCAAAAGAAGTTTTTAAAAATGCTCCATATTCTCCCTCTGAGCTCTCAGTTGTTCTCAGAGCATCTGTGTCACTTTTTCCAAAAAGGGCAGATATCAGATTTTGTTTTGTCCGAATCTGTCACGGTTGATTACAAGTGCATACATTTTACCTCTCTTATCAGAGCCGGCAGATGCGGACAGGCTGGATGGGTGACAGAGAGAGAAACTGTACCTCTGTGCCCTGATACAGCCATCAATACCCATGAGGCCTTGTGTCATGCAGCAAGCAGCCTGTACAGAGGTTCACATACCTCCTATGATAGGCTGCCTCAGTGAGAGCCCATGCTTCATGTCCTCACACCAAGCGCTGATGTGGCAGCTTGCTAAATAATTTGTGCTTCTTTACCAGGGTCATTGGATAGAGAATCTGGTCCTTGAATAATTAATTGAGACACAATCTAAGCAGCCGACTTCTGTTTCCTCCTCGTTTCAGCCAGATTGTCTGCCGCTGTCCGCCCGGATTCATTCTGACTTGCCATCTAATTCATCTGGATTGAAACCTCCATCATAATAATGCTGCAGGCAGACTGGTGTTAGGAGGATCACGGCCTGAGCATGACCCACATGATCTCAAAAAAGAAAACCAGACGCAGCCGCAAAATCTATTTTCATTTTGTGGATAAAAATAAAACAACAGCCTATTACCACCATGGCTTTGTTTAGCTACATAATTGCTTTTCATTATTCAGTGCACAATTGATACCCACAGTGTAGGTTGAAAGAGGCGCAGTTGTTCGAGTAAGGCTGGAAATGAGATCTTTTATTGATACCACTGTGTCTCAGATCTGATTCTTACAAATGCTGAGTGATAAAACTGGAGCCTGATTGTCTGTCTGTTTCTCTGAATACTAATGGCTCTCTTCAGGCTGTTACATGGGCTCGCAGTAGCCTAGAGGTTGGTGAAGCAGGCTTGTTACTGAAAGATTTTCCTTTCAGGGCACCAAACTGGCTGCAAAATCTGGGGCAGGCGAGTTATGAAAATCAGAACTTTCCCTTAAAGGAATAGTTTAACATTTTGGGAAATATGCCTGCTTGCTTTCTGTTCAATAGAAATTAGAAGAGAATATCTGTACCACTCTTGTGTCTGTACAGTAAATAAGGCTACTTCATGCATCCCATTAGTTTAGATTAGCACAAGGACTGGAAACAAGTGGAAAGAGTTGACCTGGCTCTGTTTAAATGTAACTAAATCCAACTATCAGCAGCTCTCTTTACTCAGTAATTAACACATTAAATGCAATGTGTTTAATCCATACAAAAAAACAGAGTGTAAAACCAAGAATTCACCATTTCACGGGTGTTAACAATTTTTCAGACTATTTCTTGGTACTTCCAGTGATTTTTCATTTTAAAACTTCTGTTTAAATATGACAGATTTTGCTACCTATGGACAGATGCAGGCGAGCTGTTTCACTTTTTTCAAATCCGTGAGCGAAACTGAACTAACCACCTGCTGACTAACGCTATGTTTTTGCTGGCAGAGTAGGAAGAAATATTCAGATCTTTAAAGTAGAAATTCTTTAATTTTAAATTGCTTCGTTACAAATAAAAATCTTGCATTCAAAACCTTACCTAAGGTGAAGTATTTAAGTGTAAACAAAATGCACTTAACATTTAGAGTAAAAGTACTATACAGTCAAAATGCCATCTGTTATTGTTTCATTTATTCAAAATGTATGTAATAATATTAGATGATGATGATGACGATGATGATGATGATTATTATTATTAATATTAATGAATAATTCTATTATTGTAGCCTATTGCTGTAGAACTAATATTTCTCACTTCATACAATTTCTGGTTTATTAATATAATGCCTTTTTTATCCTCTCCTTTTATAAGTTCTAAAAACTAGAATTAGTAAGAGTGTACTTAGTGAAGTAAAAATATAAATAAAATTGTGATGTATATATAAATACCTCAAAACTAAATACAACCTTTCAGTGAATGTGCTCTAACAGTTAACTGGAAAAAAAGAAAATTTTATGCATTTTGTATTTACATGTATTGACGAGACTGATCAGTGTAACTCTTCCTTGGATTTATTGATTCTATGTCAAAAAACGTACATTACATTACAATAGTCAGACCCATGTCAATGAAACAAACTAAACTTTATTATTTCAGTCCCCCAAAACCAAGACTCTGATTTTGATTTGTGCATTCTTAAGTACTTCACCATCTCTGCATATCCAAGTCACGCTCAGCTGTCCTGGTTCTCATCACTGACATCCTTTCACGTGTATTTAAATCCTCACAGTGACTTACTCTCATATTTTGTCCTTCTTTGGTTGTTTTGAGGAGATGTGGTGTATGACCAGGGCAGTAGCTCTGGCTAATACCCCAACATGGTTGTCAGGGTCTGTGTCCTTTCAGAGCAGGCATGAGAGATATGGCTATAAGTCTGAGGCGTACGGTAAAAAGGACAGTAAGAGATAGAGCTCTTTAAAAAAAATACACCAAGACAGGAAGAATGACACTTAGCCCTTAATCATCTCTGTGTCTGCAGGGATCCCCTGTACTTTTGTGTCTATTGCAGATAATGGTCTTTCCTTACTTGACAGCATGTCTTTGCCGAGCCGGAGCTCTGTAGCCAATGCTTAAGTGTATCAGGGTGACAAAGCGTTGCTAGATTCGGTGGTGTCACAGCTCATCATGTAGTGACATTGCTGACAGCTGTGGTGTTAAGACAGGGAGGCTGTTGAATGGAGTTAGAATAGATTCGAGTGCAGTAGACCCAACTTCCATAACAATGCCTTCCCTAAGGATCATCCTGCAATATGCAATCCAACAACACCAGCTGGAACCACTGGAAGACAGGGAGGGGAAGTCATGGAAATCTGGGAGCGCAAACCAAAATGCTGCTTCAGTTATTGGAACACATGGGTGCCTGTGTTTCAGGAGAAAAACCAGAGGCAAAAAAAGAGTACAAGAATGACAATGTTTTTTTGTGGGACAGAGCCCTCATGCGCTATAGTGGCTGGCAGGCTGTCCAAATGTACTGGCTCCTTCCTCAGAAAAACTGGGAGGAAAAAGTCCCAGCCATCAGATATAACCACACCATCTTGAATCTGTCCAATCACATCAGCTCTCTTCTTTGAGCTTGTCGGAGGAGACACGTCCTTGCCAGGTCCTCTGCACATTTTAAGGGACTTCCTGTTTGTTAAAACAGTACCGACAAATTGTATAATGACAAATGGTGGCCCAAACATCGAGGGAGCATGCCGTCTCGGGACCTCAAACTCACTTGCAACTAATTTTGCCTCAACCCCAAAACAAGCAGAACAACATGACAATGACCAGGCTTTGTCTGTTTCCACGCAAAAATGGTCTCTGAGGTTTGGCTAGATGTGAAAGGGAACTATACTTATAGCTATCCACTTTCTGCAGGGCTGTGAACAGTTTTTTAGAATAATCGCATTCAACATGACCAAGAAATGCACATTTTCTTCTGCCTTTTTACTTGTAGGTCATTCGTACAAATCCAAGCTGCGGGTAGAGCTCTCAGTTTGGCGCCATGATGTGTTGGAGAGACCTCACTACTAACTGGATTCCAGTGTTTATGCTGCTGATCAGGATCCTGGATTAGATTACTGTCATCCTCTATTAGAGGTTAAGACGAGAAGAAATACGCATGTTCAAGAGTGATGTTCTCAGTCATCTTTCCATCAGGACGTATCAAGTGATATAATCCAGCCTCTCCACTGTGCTGCTGATATCTTGAAATTTATCCTGATTAAGAGTCTGTGGATTTGCCAGTGCTTTTCACCTACTTAAACTTTGAGCTATATATATTGCAACATAAATGAAGACAGTCCAAATGCTTAACTTGTGGCCTGAGATCAAGTTTTTACTTTTACTTGTTATGAAAAAAAATGTTACCCATCATTATGTGTTGTGGAACAAACGGATATTACTTGGAAAACTGGAAAAGAATAGATGTTGGAAAATGGTTATTTGCTTTCTTGCAGAGTTGTATAAGATGATTGGTTCCTGTCTCCTGTCTGTCTGTTGCGGTCGCTCTCTGGTCATTGATATAACTCCTAAAACTCATCTCTGTACACCAAAGTTACATATATAGGCATTTTTCATTAAAATAATCCCTTCTTGCTTAAAACAGTATAGATGAAAGTCCACACCACTGTGTCCTCTAGATTGTCCAGATCCATGAAATCCCAACTTTTCTCTCCACCCAACTGCCCATCACTCACTGCAGCTGGAGCACACCAGCTCACCTTTAACCTTGCTTCAACAATATAAAATTAATCTACACTATGAAATAGCCACTTGTCATATTAGTTTATTTCTGCCAGACATGTTCGAATCAGTAATGGATTCTAAACAAGAATAATAAAATGGAAAGTCCCACCCAGCCAGTTGCCAGGATTGGTTCCTTTGGCTTGTTACATTTGAAAACCTGAAAGTTTGAATTTGTATTTTGTGACTTATCAGTACACTGCAGTTTCAAGGTGGAAATGCTCCCTTATTTTGTTGACTGCTTATTTCGCTCATGTTGTCAATAACAGCATTTAAAAAAAACTGATGGACAGGTTTACAAGGCAAAAAAAAATAATTTTTACTGGAGTGGGTCTTTAGGATCAGGGCAAGTAGGATACCTGAAGAACTGCAAAAAGGGGGAACAACAAACCAACGTGTTCTCATTCTCAGGGTATTAATTACTGCTGTCTTGTCAAAGCCGCCAACGTCTAAGAGATACACGAAAGGTGACCTTTGGCATCAGTGCCACGAATATTCAATGTTGATAGATGTTTAGGACTTCTTCCAGTTTAAGAAAGCTTACTGATGAGGCTAGAGGGGTGCCAGCAGTCCCATTTTGAATAATTACTTTTCCATTTAGTTTTGTTTTGTCTTGTGACACAGGTGTTGTTTTAGTTTAGCTTTAACTGTTCAATTACATTTGGGTACCGAAACTACTCGGTGAAGTTTATAAAATATCATGATTTGGGCTTAAATACATATTTTCACAGCATTAAGCACATAATTAAGGCAAACGGAGTACTAGTTTCAGTGTAACACCCATTCAAATGTTATATACTGGTCTTTCAAAATATAATTCTCATTGAAAAATGATGCTGTGTTCAGAAGTGACACCAAGACGTCGTGACAAGATGAGAGCATGACCAGGCTTGTTTATCTCTATTCCTAGCCTTATGCTAAGCTAAGCTAATTGACTCCAACTTAACCAGTGTTGGCTGTATTTGATTGCTTTGTAACTGTATTGTGGTGGCTTTTGCACTGCCACCTGTTTTGCTAAGTTATTGAGAGTTGACAGCATTTTTGCTTCTGGTATGTTTAGTGAACAATCTCATCAGTGGCTAATTAGTTAAGAAGATGTAAGTCTTTTTCCTCAAGATGTTAAACTATTACTTTAATTGAACAAGAAGTCGATCGCTTCAAAGTGTTAGACAATTGTAAGCAATTGATTACTATGGTTCTTAATAGAACTCTTTTAATTCTGTTAGCTGTGTGGCAACAATATAGGGATATAAATGTCTCCTTAGCTCTGCACACCACTACCTCCATAACACTGAATGTCCAGCTTGAAAAGTAGTTCTGTATGTTCCAACAGGGCTCTGTAATGGTTGTGCTACTGACCGTGTGCTTACATTGGGCTGCTCAACTTTGTCGCTGAACTGTAATTAATGTTGTGGTAATCTATTTTATCCCCCAACCATTAGCAGGCTGTGAACACTCTCTAATACCAGTCCAGGCCTCATTTTCCAGGCCTCTGGTCGCACCAAGCACTGGACACCTAATTCGCTCAACGAAATGAGGCTCGCGACTACTGAGGCAGAGATTTAATATATCATGGAAAATTAGGTCGATTTTAATAAATTACCCATCCCACTGAATAGCGCACATATGCTTACGGTTGAGGGGGGAGTGTTTTGCTGATGGGAAGGCAAGCTATTTTAACATGTGTGTTAAACATGGGGACGACTGGCAGAGGAGGAGGAGGTGGGTGGGCTGGCTGTGAGGGTGCCTCCCACTCAAGTAAGGGATGTCAGCACTTCCTATTCGCTTGGTGACTTTGGAGTCCTTGTAAACAGGAGCAATTAAGGCCTCGGCTTTATCTTTAGTCCTCTCGATGGACTACATGGACCTCCACATCTAAATGATCTATATTTATAGCTTCCTGGACCTCCCAAAAAGCCACCGGCCCTTCCATTGGCACACAGCAACTTGTCACACAATGCCTGAGTAAATAAAATATGAGTTAGTACATTTTCACCATGTAGCACAGGGTGTATTTTACTTTTATGGCAGCATATTTTGCTCATGATGGAGGGCGAGCGCGAGAGAAGTCGAGATGCCTCCATAAATCATTCCTTGCGTTCTACCTCAAAAATAGTGCTCACATGATAAATGCGAGTTTACTGGAAGCATTTTAACTCTGAACAATGACTCTGTGTGTGTGTGTGTGTCTGTGTGTGACAAATCTGGAAGCATTTTATGGTCAGCCGCAGAGGCCTGTGTGATTGGACAAGCTATGTCACTCCTGGTCTTAAAAGGCTTTGCACAACAGCGAGGGCATCCGCGAGTCATCCCGACATTTGTGGGATGAGAAATTCCACAGGATTCACCACACAGTTCATTTCTATCCAAACTGCTTATTCTATCTGCAGGCGCTTCAAGACACATGATTCGGCTCAGTAATATGTGTTTGTGGTCCATAATCAATAGCCATGGATTTTCAGGAGCTCCACAGTGACTAATCTGAAAATGGATTTGTCATTGCTATTGAAAGATAGCACTGAATCACATCACTAACCCTGTAATGTGTGTGTCTGATTGTGAGTCCAGCACTCAGGAAACTACAGCTTCTCAACTGTGAACTTCATCATTTTTCCTGTCTGAATGACTTGGACAGGATACAGTACTTTCTTGTGGTGTATCTGGCACATTCACTAGTTTTAGCTCAGCGATAGCTACATCCACAGTCTCATTATTTATTATCCTCAGGAAAGATTCAGATGTGAACTGTACTGGCCATTTACCTCTACTGGATACTTTTCAGGTCAGTGGTTTCCTCTTTCCTCTCTCTTCTGCTAATGTTGGAATAAATGTTCCTCCACAATAGTTTTGTGTGTGATCTTTGACTATATGCTAAAAGTTCAGCTCTTTAAATAAAAAAAACCAAAACATTTTCACTGATCTAGAATCAGTACTACAGTGTCTAATCTTACCTGTTCAACTACTATTTTTCACTTGGAGGCAGCGTTTCACAGCCTCGATATATTATCAATCACCTTAATAATTTGATGTTAGCCAACAGTTACTTCATGGGCAACACTGGCATCCACTTGGAGTCATATTTCTTGCACCATAATGAACATACAGATATAAACTTTAACATTAAAACCACCTTTGTGTAGGTCGCCCTCTTTGCTTCACATCAAAGGGTGTCCTATTGTTTCTGGCATGGAGCGTTGGCTGCAGATCCTTTGGGTTCTGTGGGTTGCAGAGTGGGGCCTTCATGGGTCAGGCTAGTTCTGGTGCATCCCATGGACCTTTGATCAGAGTTTGGAGATCAGGTCAACAGCTGTGAGTCTTTGTCATGTTCCTCGAGTCATTCCTGATGAGTTTTCGTGACGTGGCGATGTGCACTGTCCTGCTACGGATGGCCAGTGTGGTTGAGAAATGTTCTTGTAATAAAGGTGTTGAGTATTTTCTGGCTACCACACTCTTTAAACTATATAAAATGATTGTGTACATGATGCAGAGAATACAAAAAAAACAAAAACAAGATGATCTCAGGAGCAACTGACTAAGGCCAGCTAGTTTGCCTCAAATAAAACTTGTTACCCTGCCCAACATGCATCATAAGTCCACCAATGTATCATTATCACCTTATTCTCCCTTCTTGTCAGGAACTGCATCAACACACTATGTATGAGCAGCCTTGCAGGCTTGTTTTAACATCCAAACACAATACAGTCTCTGTACAGTCCTGAGATCTCACACAATGACTTCTGAGCAGGTGAAATGACTTGGCCAGTTCTCAGTTGAGACATATGGACCTTCTACATATATTTAAAACCTGCTGATTATTTACCATCATTACATTTAGCATATGTGATTATATGTTTATATGTGCCTATTAAATATATGGCTATTATATATATGGAAGCATGTGGTTCAAATGGCCTCAATTGTTACACACTTGATTCTATTTCTGATGCACTTTTTCTGGAACAATATTTACAAAGGCCAGGACCTAAGTTTCTCCAACAAAACTAAACATCATAACAAATGATCAGTGGTATACTCTTCACCTGTCAGCAATTAAATGTTGTCGCTGAGTGCTGTAAATGCAATATTTATGCTCTTTTTAACTTTGTTTTTGTCTCCACCCGCGAGAGGGGAAATATGTGGTTCCTCAGCTGCTATACGCTCCACTGCTTTTACTAGCTTGTTGCTAACTTTATCTGAGTACAGTTTGAAGCTGGGCAGCTGGTGTCTTCATAAGATATTTTTTGCCAAAAATAGCTTCCTGTTGTGCCCAAAAACAAAGCCGACAATGATGGTGAGAGTAAATCTGCAGGCCAGAAAATCAAAACACTGAGCAAAATGCATACAGATGATCTGCTGGTATAAAAATATTGATGAGAGCAGCTTCATGTATGGTTGTTACTTATATCTGAGTAAATCTGACTGTATATACTGTAATGTGGGAATGTGCACGTGGCAAAGGCATATGCAAAAGACTAAACACGTCAAAGTGTTGTAAACAGTAGCTACTGATGAATTATACATATTACATTTAAAAATGTAAACATTTATTAATCACTTGCTGTTTGTGTGAAATTATGCAGATCATCATGGGGTAGCATTTAGGTGAAGCTTCTGCAATTAGCAGCTTCAAAATAACAAACAAAAAAGATACATAAACAAAAACATACATAAGCAGATGCCTTGAAAAATAAATTATTATAGTGCTGTAGTTAGTATAGAATTCAGCTTTTCCCCCTTAACTGCATATATATGAAAGTCCAATTTTGTGTCTTTTCTACAGTTTTTTAATGAAAAATCACATTAGTAATATGTTTACACATTCCCTCTTGCTAGTGGATGTTTGGGGGTTTGTTATAAGCTCTGTGAAAGGCACGCAGGGCTTCCAGAATGCTTCATATCATCACATTGCTCCTTCTGTATTTCACAAACCCATTCCAAACAACACTCCCCTCCATCCCCATTCAAGATAAATATGAAACCAAAAGGAGAAATTCATGCTTGAAGCAAGGGAACTAATCTCCCTCCTGCCTGTTTCACTCCTCTGTGTTTAATTGATAGAAATTGCACGCATCAAAGAAAACGCACACTGAGATTTAATGGGCATAAAATGGACATTAGCATTTTAAAGAGGTGGATTAACACATTAATCCGGGCAATTTTCATCCAGCACTTCCAATGAGATCGTCACAGCGCGCAGGCTCCTAATGGGGCTTAACTGGCTTTCCGCTTTAGTGCTGCTCTCAGGGATAACACCAAAACTTTTAGTTTTTGGAGAGGGGGGAAGCGAAGGGGCTTAATTTGTGTGACGACTCTTTCAGAAGTGAGCTTTTGCTTCCAAGCGAACAGACGTCCACATGACACATTACACAAGTTGCAGCAGTGCCACGGGTGTGTTTTGTGTGGAACGGATACACTCGAGAGACGTCGGGTTCAGATGGCGAAACTGTCTGTACCTAAAAAGCTGTAATCAAAGGAGCTGTTGTTGGATGAACATCACGGAGCTGACTTTTCGTTCATGCTGAACATATGTGGGTTTGCTCAGGGAGGCACACTGCGCTGTTGAATGCAACAACGGCACAAAAGAAGTATATGATTTTGCTGTCTCGCAATACGATCAAAGCCCGTCTAATATGCTCATCATCCAGCCAGATGAAACTCATTTGGGTTGATTTGCTGTGCATCGCGTCCACAGATGCACTTTGGTTGGAGGCTCCCACGCCCAACCTCAAAGGTAGAAGATGCTCTGTGCTGCTGTGGATTGTTTTGACATACAACTTGTCAAAACCTTGCACAGGGAAGGAAGCGGCTGCCAGTTGGTCCCAGAGGAGTGTGAGCTGTGTTTCATGTGTAAGGGACGAGCTCATGAGCAATGATGAGTGCACATGTCCTGCATGTATGAATTCACAGACATAAAACA
Organism: Amphiprion ocellaris; assembly: GCF_022539595.1. Taxonomy (NCBI): domain Eukaryota; kingdom Metazoa; phylum Chordata; class Actinopteri; family Pomacentridae; genus Amphiprion; species Amphiprion ocellaris. Next base: position 21,906,108 of record NC_072766.1, on the reverse strand, counting down.
TGTTTGCACGTCGTACCGGCGTGAGCCATCATCAGTGACACAAACCCTCAGTGTTGGTGTTTAGACTACACCGAGCTCTCTTGATGCAGTGTGTCCCCTACAACGCTGTGCACTTTCATTTCCAACCCCGTTCGGCTGCTCCTCCCTTTTGTTCGAGTCATTTACACCGCAGTTTATGCACACACAAAATGTAAGCCCGCTGTACCTCCATGCAAAGAGAATGTAATGTAGGTCATCAAACAGAGTCGACTGGGAAAGTGCTGTTGTTTGTGAGCAGTGAGGCAGCCTCCAGAGTAAAGGACTGATGTGAAAGGAGGGGTGTAAAAAAAAAAAAACAAAACAACACAAGCAAAAAACACAATGGAACAAACAAAAGCTTCTTCGACAAACTGTTAAAACGTAGAGCGCGTCTGTTTTGGGTGTTGTCACCAGTGGATAGAGGTATGGAAATGCAGAAACACTGCTCTCTCTCATTCCCTCTCTACCTGTCTCATGCTCTCTGGTGAATAGTTTATGCTACGCACCTTCCACTCACCTCTCCTGTACTTTCCGTCCCATTATCGCTCCGACATGAGATTGCACTCAAGACAATGTTGGAATTTTTGATAACATGGATTGTGAAACTGAAACACTGTTCTGAATTAATAAACAACACAGTCTGGAGCTTTTAGAGAGGAATCCACCCTTTTCCTGCCTCTCGGTGTATTATTAGTAATATGACTTTTTCATTCTGTGCCTGTTGTCCGGTACCATCTGAGTACTATTAGAGAAAGCTCTCAGCTTCCTGGATGGGAATCGGGGATGGGTGTTTCCTGAAACATGCTCTGGCAGGATGCAGTGATTTGAATAACCCCTGAATCTGCAACAGAAATGACGTCCGAAAAGACAGGCTACACTGAAGGCATGGTTTCCCCATTCCCCTAGCTGCGTTCGTCTAAAAGCCTGCGACATCTCCGTACACAGGTGCTGCGCTGTAAGTGTCAGAGTTGCGCTGTGGCCTAGATCGGGAGCAGAGTGGATACACGGCATTCTCATCCACTGAGAGATTGTTCACTGCAGTGGACACAGACAGACGCTGTAAATTTGTGGCAGCTTTATAAAGCTCTTGTCCTTCTGCCATAACCTCACACTTTCCCAACAAATACAGTAACTCAACCAGCTTTCCATTTCCAACACATGTTTACCAGATAAAGAGAAAGAGACCCCCTCGACGTCCTCGGTGAGAGATAATGGTCACATTCCTGTGGCAACCGCTCTGTTGTGGTCAGTGGTTTCTTGCCAGACAATAAAACTCACAAATGCTATACGCTGATCCAAAATGTCAATAACAACAAAAACCCTGACCGCCCTCTCCCAAAGTACAAATCTAACTTTGCTCATCACGAGCCACTTTTGTTACCACCTTTTGCATGAATCAAGGGCTCCCTTTATGGTTGAAGCCTCAACCTGGAACAGTTTCAAATGTAAGAGATGGATTTGATTGCTGAGAGAAAGAAAACATATACATATAGAAGAGAGTGTTCACCCCGGGGGCGAACTATGGCCAGTGTTTGAAACACCATCAAAGATCTGTTCCTCTGTCTGTCCTTTGAGAATAATTACGCTTACTGTATCTGCTGCTCTGCCTGATTTGTGTTAACAGCTTGAGAGACAGCCAAAGCACTTGGACGAAAAGGACAGAAATTTATAGCACAACACTTGTCTTTTTCATTTGCCTTGGCCAGGCTTGCGACAGCCTGAAAAAGCTGGTAAACTCAGATACTTTGAACTGAGCGATAAGGATCAGCTCAAGTCAGACAGACGTTAGGCTAAGAAGAATCCAATTTCTACATAAGGGCTTTCAAAGAAGTGCGACATCTGTAATTGAATATAGAGTACCCAGATAAAGTGATCAAAGCAGAAAGCTTGCAAAGTTAATGAAAATAAATAAAGCTAAAAGTGTATTTCTTTTTACTGACAGAAGGTTTTAAAGGATGTTGTTTTATCCTTAACGCTGAGACCTGTTTTTTAATAAGGATCATAATGAGGGGTTTCCTTTTTAGAAAAAAAAATAGACAAGAAAAGAAAATCACACGCCCGCGAACAGAACAGAATTGATTAGGACAGCCAGCTCTGTTCGATGTGGAATTGTGCACGTGTATGGATGTGAGTGTGTGGAATAGATCCATCCATTCCTGATGTGGCTCCCAGCAGTCGACAGCTCTGCCAACCGTTGTCATTTTCTGGCAGCCAGATTACTCTTGGGGTGGCATTTTCACAGTTGTCAAGTGAGGATTTAATGGCCAATTATCCTCAGATAAATATATCTCTGCCGAGGAGAGGGAGCCATCGTATGAGTGGGAGACTATCGCTTCTAATTGTGGGCTAAAGAAAGAGGAAAACATGTCTGGTCAAAGCCTCCAGAGACTGGCTGACTTCCTATATGCCTGCGCTGCCACTTCATCATCTCCCAAGAAGGCATTTGGATCCCTTAAAATAAAATCCACTGTACTGTAAATCACGTGTTACACTTACAGCACAAAGTACACCGTCGTCGTTAAACAGGGTGTCGCCATCCTCACTTTGACCAGAGCCTTGCTGTCGATTGCGTTTCTGTTTTTTTTCCACACTACTGTTCATGACAGGGAAAAAAAATTGCTCACTGAGGAGACTGTTTAGTCCAGTAGATGACTGAAACGTGGGAATGATGGGATTATGGAATGAAAACATGGAAAACCAAACTTAGCACTTTGCTACTGAACTACAGACATGACGTAAAGGAAAACACTCTTAGAAGACAAGTAAAATTTTTACTAAAGGTGACATTTATAGATACATTTATGTAATAGTGTGGTTTTTTTTCAAAGAACACTTAATCTATCTACTATACTCAGCGAGACTTGATTTAGATTTTTACTTCTTTGAGTGGTCATACTTGGAAATGGATCATGGTTAGGGCATCTTTTATGTTGTTTACAATTATATTTTACATTTTAATTTTAAAAATGCTGTGTTCGTACAATAAGCCACAAGCACAAGGGTCAACAGTGGTAAGGCCATTTAGCGGAATCCAAAGTTAAAGAGCTCCAAAGAGCTGACTCCTCATCATGCCCCCTTCCTCACTGAGATCAGGATCAGTGACTTCTAAAAGTTCTGGCTTACACAGGTTCCAAGTTTTGCTCAAGAGGCAGTGCTGACAGAAACAGGCTGGTTTCAGGCTCCAGCATTATACAGACATACGTCTCTGTTGCTGGCAGGTTAGCAGTGTGTAGATGTCAATGGGGATCGCGGCTAACAGGCTGAGCGGCCTGCACCGACGTCACCTTGGGTTAATGACAGTGACAGTCTCAATCGCCGGGCCGGTGGAGAAGATTTAATGCTTCCCCTTTGGCACCAGGAAGTGCTGATAATGATGCTGGGTGGCATGGAGCGTGTCCCTTCTGACATCAGCAATGATTTAAACTCCTGCAATGGTTGTGCACGTTCATATATACTCACACACAGAGAAGCAGGCGGGTGCAAGCGAATTCCCAAACGAAGCTTCACCGAACTTGTTGTCATTTTTGCTTCTTGGAAATGTCGCGATAATCCACAAACCAGATTGGATATATCCCACTAAAATAGCCTTTCAAATGTGAACTACATTAATTATTATAATATGTTACATGCTATATCTTTAAACCAGACTAACTGTGAAAAGCTTTTACCAGCTAAGTGCATCATACATAGGTCTACTGCGCAGTGCAGCACGACTATACAAACCAATGCGCTAGAGTGTGCAAATAGTGAGAAAATTGAAGGTTCCAATGTGATGGCTGTTTTGAATAGATGTCAATACGATTAATTGGCTTTGTGACAGCAGTCTTCAATTTTAGTGCAACCTATTTGAGCTAACAAGCTACCTTGCTAACCAACGATCAGATACCACCATGTGCAATGACCTGTGCTACACATGTCACAGTCTCAGCATGTCAAACCAGCAGCCAGACATACTTTATGCGCATAGCTCATTATTTTCAAATTGTAACATGCAATTCAGTGGTGTTTTAAAAAAAAAAAGTCCAATTACAATCAAGTTGAGGTTGTCACACTGCACATCAATATGCTGTAATTTGACTTATTAAGCTACTTTTTCTGTCAATTACTGAACATTGCCTAGTACTGTTAAGCTAATATTAGCTTAAGGTAATACCTTCATTCATTAAGGATGACAGTTTGAACTCTCAGTGGCATTGCCCTGATGGCATTACCAAATCATGACTGATGGCGCACCCATGTGAAGACAATACTGTCTTCTACCCGCTGTAGCCTTCATCTGATCCAGTACAGAGGTCTAAAAGTTTCACCCAACATAAGACAATACATGAGACCCTAACTGTCGCACAGGTGTGATGCGTGTGCTCCTCCCACCAACTAATGTGAGCTAACCTCAGTGTAACTGATCCAAATTAAACTGAACATTTTCCCTTCCTATTTTACATTGTTCATGCTCACAATCACTATTTCTACGCTGGAAGTTGAGGCTCAGCCTGTCGTTCCCTGATACACTTCCTGCCTCCACTCTTTATATTTCCATTATCATCATTGACACTGTAATGATTGGTGTGATTATGCATGCGGACGGGGCTGTGAACGGGTGTGTTGACACGGTGTTGACAGGCTGGCGCGGTCACATCTCTCCCGCTGTCTCAGGTGGGAGCTCTGGTTATGCACAGTCTTCATTTAGATTCGATTACAGTGATGCACGCCTTATGGGTGTCACTTCTCTTCCGCTTCACAATTTAGGGAGAGAGAATGGGCAGTAATTGTGCTACCTGGGTGCTGAAGCCCTGGTGGCAAATCAAGCAGCGGGTGCGTGGTGGCATATTGTCTGGCTGCCTTTCCCTAGCTCATTTATTTGCCTCCAGTTGTCAATGCGGGAAAATCACTGTGTGCAAATTAGCTAGCTGGGCCTTCAAGGAGCCACACTGCCTCTTCCCGCCCACTCTGCCCGAGTGATGCCTGTTATGTCCAATTACACATCCAGTAGCTGTGATTAGCACGTATAACTAGCGGCTCCAGCATGAGCACCCATGCACAGGCACACGTAGAGCCGCACATGTGCACACAGGAACAAACCGACTCACAACAGACACAAAATCTCATTCGCATCTGCTTCATTACCCACGATCCCCCTCATTGCAAACGTGGAGCGGTGTCTCCTCTGGGTTTTCATCTTCTCTAAGCCTCCACGGGGCCTTCATTCCACGCTGCAATAAGCCATCAGCTAATAAGTGAAACGCTATATATACTACATATATTTCACATTACATCTAAGGCTCATCACACTTTCCTAAAGGCAACGCAGGTGAGCTCGGATGTCGTACTTACAAACAATACTATTATGTGACACATGCCACAATGACATATATTCCCAAAGTAAAGGAATCTGCTGGGAACAGAAAGATCACAGTTTCTTCTCTAGTCAACAGAGCAAATTCTCATCTTACCATCTCCAAAGCCTTTGGGTATTGCATATTGCAAACAGCCTACAGCTGTGCAGTTATGTGGAACAGAATAGAAAAGCACGCTGGTTTTGGTTGGTTAAAAATGAAATGTTAGATCTGTAGCGTTTATTGTCGTACAGTTGTTGTTATTTCAGTCTGTGGATATTTGTGGCACGTCCCTCGACATGGCTCGACCAAAGAAGCAGCATTACTCAGGCTCTGGCCACATGTGAGCCGCACATTACGACAAGCTGCGCCGGCCTCTGACCGCCCCTGCACTTAAACTGCAGCGAAAACAAAAGGAGGCACCGAGTTCAAAGTGGTGTCTGTTTTGTGTGTAGTCATGGTGGCCTGCCGTCGCATGCTTTCATCATATCTCTCAGTGATGCCACAGTGCCCAGAGGGGGTGATGTCACAGTAAGGTCAATGTCAAATATGAAAGAAGTAGTCGCTGCTGCCAAGGACTTACGGAGAGAGACAAATTTAACCAGAAGTGTCCCGAGATGGGAGGCAAGAAGGCACCATGTGGCACATTTGCCTACACGCCTCTATGTCAGGCCTGCGTACTGTCAGCCGACTGTAGGCCTCGAGGTCTGGGGATGCAGATAGTCAACCACATGCTTCCGTTTATGTCTCTGTCACTCTTTGTCTCTTCTCTCAGTCTATCTGGAACGCAGTCAAATGGACAAAGCGCTCAGCGAACAAAGGGAGCCCTGGTATCCTCAGTACGGCGCTTACTGCTCGGAGCAGCTGTGGAAATGTCAAACAGGGCTGAGATGAGAGAAGTGTTGCGAGTGGGATGAAACTGCTGACACCTCATTTCCTTTCATTCCCAGTTCTGAAGCTACTTTTGTCACAGAATGTTTTATATATGTGTAGACCCTATCTCTCGTCACTTGTGCTTTTCACCCGACATCAACCATAGAAACACAACACATGCTATCACGCAAACGGCTCCTTGTGAGCCATTTGTTCTGCCGTGGTAGTGTGCTCTTTGTTTGAACCTAAACCGTCTGTTTCTCTCCAAATTTACTTTTGCGAGGGAGTACAGAGGCAGACGCTGTTATTCAGACTGGCTGAAGGTTTTTTAGTGTGAGTGTGTTGTGATTGCTGTCTCTACTATCACTATTCTTTTCTTCCTGAAACGTAAATCTCATGTTTTAAAGATTCCTTTAATGGGAATCAAAGACTAAATATTTCAATACAGCTATTTTATTATTCAGTAGACTCACAGGCATTTCCAGCCATCTGACTGCGAGAAATCCATGTGTCTCACCGTCTTAGCAGTGCAGGTACATGGCTTCAGCTGGCAATATTACAAGGATTAGCATGGCATATGAAATATTTAGTGGATTTCTTCTCCCCTCCCTCTAAAACCTAATAAATCAAATGACTGCCAAATGTCATTAAAGTGATGGTCTTTGACTGGGTAAGAGAGAGTCCCTTTTCATATTCAGATTTGGGGTGGAAGAAATGAAAGAGCAGAAAGGTTACTTGGTTTAGCTGACATCCCCCAGTGCCCCGGTGCTGGTGGGTGAAGGCTCGAAGAAGGGCAGATGGAAGCAGGAAGAAGGAATAGTGGGGCGCTGTGACAGAGAAGGTATTGTCTGATGTGCCAGCCAGGCGTCCTTGTGGCATTGGTCTCCTGTTGGCGCAGGCAGGGTGTCTGGCCTGCTGTTTTGATTAGGTTTTTTTTTTTTTTGATTTTCTTTTTCTTTCTTTTTTTTTTTTTTGGACGAGGTGTCACCTCACAGTGGATCACAGGCAGGGGCTAGTGGGACAACCAGCTGTCTCTGTCACCAACTGTCACCAGCATTGTCTATCCTCCCTCACTGGCTGAACAGATGACGGACATTTGAATGGCAGGCACCATTCTGCCCCCCTCCCTCGCATCCTCCCCAAAGCCAGAATACAGAGGAATCATCGATATTCATCCCCTCGCCCACCCTCAGCCTCCCTTTCTGTGTTTTGAGTCATTCATATGTAAACTCGGAGATAAAACATACGGTGCTAATTTGCAACAAATCAACAGTGACCCAGGCTGACTTTCTACTTGGGATATTCATAGTGAGAGTTACTAGACGCCCAGCACCTGTCTGTGTTTGAAGCTTTGCCTTATTCATTACCAGTGTGTTGGCAAAGAGTGTCAACAAAGGCACAGCAGGCCTATAATTTGCATTCTTCCTACAAGGTGACATAATGATGTAAATTATCAAAGAAAACTGATTTTGTGTAAGACGCCGGGGTTGTTGTAATGCCATTGGCGTTGGTCTCACGAGACTGTTTGAAAAGGATATTATAATAGATACACAAGGCTCTGTTTGTTACCTTAACTCTAAAGGGAAATCAGCTTCAGAATCAATGTGAACTCACTGAATGGCAGCTGTCCTGATGCTGACACCTCATCAGGAATGACAGCATTGATCTAAAAGGGATACAATGAGGCAAACAAACTTTGATTTCACTTCACTTACATCATTAGAGCCACTCATAAGGTCACAGCATAAGGAATCAGATTGAGGAACATCATGACAAAACATAGCTGGATTAAAAGGAAACAGCGTTGACAAAGTTAATATCCATTATACATCAAATTGATAATGTTAATTTTGAATAAGTCAAAGGTGTGAAATATTCATGTGGAGCTGTCCAAAGTTTTTTTAAGTTCCTTTTCTCTCCTCCTTCTTCTGCTTTTCATGTTGACTTGACTTTCTTCTCCATTAATTATCATGCCCAGGAGGTTTTTCAGGGAGAGGAGCAGCCATCAGGCTGAATCATCTTGACAAGGCGGCATGGCCCAATTACACCAGTGCTCCGCCGGGCTTTGATGTGGCGGAAAAGCAGAGAGATAGGGGCAAATTGCACAGCCATATTATGGTAATGATCTGATTTAATCCTGCCACTAAACTTTATGTAGCTTGTTTCAAGAAGATGCTAACGCTAATTACAGAGGTGCACGGAGGTGCTGGGTGGGATCGGGTGGAGAGGGCTGAGCCGAAGGGGCTTGTGGCGGCGGTGCTGCTGCCGTGGCTGGTGGGAGTTTCCAGTCTACAGAGTGCAGCTCATAAATGTTGTAAATGAAAATGAGACAAAGTGGACTTATTTCTGTTTAATTATAGATCCAGCACAGGTGAAAAGGTCGGGGGTAGAGGAGGGCATGTGTGCAAGCTCAAAACCTGTTGGGCTACTGTTGTTAATTAACACATCTGAGGAAGGGAGGTAGAGAAGGTCTGAGACAACGGGAAGGAGAACGAGACAGGAGGGAAGGGAGAAGTGGGGAGGGGGTTAGAGAGGGGTGTTACAAGGAACGCACGATAATATCATCCTGTAATTAACTTGTCACTTCAATTACAGCCCCTCAGATTGGAATTGTCTTGGGTTATGGCGCCAGGCCCTGTCTGTTTGCTTAATTAGTCTGACGAGTAGCCACCATGCTCCTCTCCGTTCTCTACGCCGTCACGCCTGCAGCAACTTAGTTTATTGTTCCTCATGATTGACTAGCATGAAGCGGAGAGCGCATCAAACTGGAGGGAAGGCACACAACTGATCAGCAGTCAGAGGTAAACTGACTCCATACTGTCTTCCATTACCTTTTAATGTCTGTTATGACTTCAGCCTCTTTGCCTTCTTTTCGTTATCAGTTATTAACGTCATATGAGTCAGAATGTACTTGAAATAAGTCCAAGTTGATATTATCTTCAAACAAGAAGAGACAGACGAGTGGCAGCTTCAATGACGGCTGATGAAGTGAGTTCAGTAGAGGAAGACAGGTCAGCTAACCTGGATTTGAACCCACCTGTAGACTACTTCCAAGTGTTAAACTATTATTAGATAAAAATAAATTAACTAAATGGGAAAATGACGAATATACCAACACCAGTAGAACCACACTGGAATTTCTGAAGTGTTTTTGTTGTTGTTGTATCAGACCACAAACTATTAGCGCCAGTGGAGATATGAAAGCGAATATAAATATCACACTGACAAATTGCAGACTAGAGAGCAGTCACAAAGCCTCCTTGTAGGAACAGGCTTATCTTTGATACTGTCTGTTTTATTCCTAAGGAAAAGCGTGTACATATCAATAGACAGAAAAAAGTAAACATAATTATCTGTTTGCATTATGCTCAGAAGGAGATCAAAGATATTTAGCATTCTTAGATAGGTTTTTAAACTTTTTGAATGCAAGTGAAAGACTATAAATATACATTAGAGAGACAGTTGCAGTATCTGGTTTGGTTTGTCCTCTGCATTACCTCTCTCTCAGTGAAGATGAGGACATCTCCTGGGATGCTGAAGACCTCTTTGTAAGGATTCATCACTTACACAGTCAGTTGTGTGTACTATCACAGCTTGTGGTGTAACTCTTTGAAATCTCACTGTTATGCAGAACTTGCAGAGAAGGACTTGTGAAGATGTGTCAGGCATTTTGACACAGGTATAATCCGCACTGGGCCGGAGTGGATCGCTGTGTTTTCTCAGAGTCTCAGAGGAAACTTTGACAGTTCTTGCTCTAAAGCTACAGATACTAACTGTATCCATCCATTTTAAGAAAAGATGTGTAAATTGGCAGTTGTTAAAATAGTCAGATTCAATTACTGAGCTTTACTCAATACTGAAGCAACAGTTCTGCCGGAGGTATCATTTTCATTTCACTCATTCAAGTTTTTACCTATTTCTGTCAGTTCATGTGCATCTGTGCTTCATGGTATTAGTGCATTAGAAGTGCCCCTCCATGCAAAGCTGCTTAGATATAACTGTACACGGCTGGCTCCTTTAGAATGTGACCCACTCACTGCAGCTTGAGCACACCAGCTCACCTATGACTCTGCTCAAGCACTATAAAACTGCTCTATGCTGGAAAACAGCAGGCCAACAAAGACAAAGTTTTAATATTGAAGTAATTCTTCCATACATGTTCAAAGTAAAAATGATTCTGATGAATAGCATTGCAGAGAACGTAATCCCGCAAGTTGACGAGATTGGTTCCTCAGATGCGTTAGGTATTAAATCCTGGTGATGTTTTGTAGACCGTCATCAGAATACTGCAGTTTAGAAGTAGAATGCTGAGCCAATGTGTTGACTGTTCATTTCACTCATGATATGTCATCCATTATATAAAAAAAATGCCATATGGATATGTTAATGTTAAAAAAAAGCTTGATTTAACATATGTACTACCAGAACTCTTTTGTCATTATTCAGCTGCAGAAATCATTGAGCCACATAACTCTCATCCAGTTTCTTTTCACTTAACTACTTTTTTCAACTCTTAATATGTGCTGAGAATAACTGAGACAATTAAGTAAAGAAGCAGCATCAGCAAAGTGAACCCTGTAACACTCACTACATTAAATGGCATCAGCACAGCAGCAATAGTACTCATATTCTACACAGCAATGGTTTCTTACTGTTATTATCGTCTGTAACTGCACAGTTACTCACTGAACCACTATGCGCTGTACTTTATCTTTAATCTTGAGAGTGTAACAAGCAAAATACTTCCAAAGAAGTGGTCAGAGTTTAGGGGTTATATTAGAATGCATATAATCCATGTACTATGTTACAGTCAAGATAATCTAACTTACTTATTTTGCTTTATGAGTATAAAGCCATGCTAACCCAGAGCCTAGCTAATGTCCCAGTGACAATGCTCTCATGCTACTTCTTGAGTGGCTATAATGTTTACCACCCATGCTAACTTTGCTAGACATTGCAAATTAGCTCTAAATACTTAAACTAAATTTTTGAACAAGGTAAAATTTATCCCTGTCAGCTGTGCTAGATGTAATGGTAAGTGATCAGATGATGTCCTGAAGGGGGTCAGATCCCATTTTATGGCAATCCATGTCATAGATATTGAAATATTTCAAAATCAAGCTGCAGAAAAAGTCTGGGATCAGCAAAATCAAAGCAGGATTAATCCTCTGGGGACAATGAAGTCTATACAAAATGTCGGAAGTGGTCGATCCAAGACCATCTGATTGTCCAACAGACATTGTCCTCCCCGGTGCAATGCTGCTAAATTGGCTAGCTTATAGTGATTACTACCTTTATAATTCTGTGCAAATATTTTTGCATTCAACATAAAGTTGGGAATACATAAAACAATTACTACAATAGTTATTAATATTTTTATAACCAACCTCTTCCTTGGTACCCTTTCACACTAGTACTTGGCAGGTATGTTGTTTTAAACATCTTGGACTACTTGCTACTGTTCCTCTGTGGTCGTAGGGTGTTTCATTGTCCTCTGTCGATTCATGTAATCCCAGACTGACTCCCTGATGTTGAGATGAGGGCTCCTTGGGAGCCATGCTGTCTGCTGCAGCACTTCTTGTTCTTGTTGCTCCAGATAGTTGAATGCCTGGGGTTTATCCCTGATGGTGTTGAATGAAGGAGAAGAATTTATACATCTAAAGTGCCTGAAACCTTTGTATGGTACTGTCAAGACTTTTTCATTCATTTATTTAGTCATCCTTTTGGTCAGATTGTTTCCTGTTTTCGTGCACAAGCTCTGTTGTAATTTCAGACTTTGCCATTCACGATTTTCTTGCCAGTGGTGTCACTTTACCTGCTCATCTTCTGCCCTCATCTGATCCCACTCAGTTAATCATCCCAGTGAAATTCAGATTCATGCCATTTACCACGAAAGTTGAAACTGGGAATGACAACAAGTGACCACGTTCCAGCACAACAAATAGGAAAAGATGCACACCTCCATGAAAACCTTAATTTGCAGGTTAGCTGTCATCTGCTGATAGAAGTTGGACAGTACTGTGTATAAGATGGATTTAATGAGACAAAAATAGGATAGAAGTGGGAATAAACAATACATTGCTACAGTTTTCACCAATGTTGATGTTGAGGTTGGGGTCGGAGAGTTTCTTCTGACTTTCTGAGTTAGAAATCTACCTCCAGGAACTGCACCAGTTGGAATTTCCGCACGGGAACTCAAAAATTCCGACTTCCCAGTTCAAATGGAGTGCTCCAGTAATCCCAACCTTCCACTAATCGTTTGCCAGATTGTCTTTGTATTGATCCATAGTTCAGTTTTCCTTTAATTAGTTCCTGCATGTTTTCTTTCTTTTTTTCTAGTTTTTTTTTTTTAACTTTGCCTATATTTTGGATCAGCCTCTTTTGTTTTCCTTCCTGTTTTTTGTGACCTTCAACCTTCTCTTTTTTAAGGAAAATTCATTTTTAGCCTTCACTCATTAAAGTCTTTAGGTGCTTTTGGGGGTTTCATCTCAACCTTGCCATGTGAGACCATTTAGTCAACAATGACTAACCCATTTTCTGGGATCAGTTTCTCAATTACTCTAAATCAAACACCTTTATAATATCAAAGTTAAGTTCGACTTTGATGACACGTATGTATCTGTTCTGAAGTAATGGTAGCATGATTAAAACGGCCATTAGACGAAGAACATTAATCCTTAAATCCAATTCAAACAACTAACACATGGTTATGCATTTCACTGTACTTCATCGGTTTGAACTCTCTGAAAAGAACTGGAGATTGATAGACTGCAGTCTCTGTGGAGTTGCTGGTGATAAAATATAGCAGTTACACCCTTGTACAAAAACATTGTTTTTCTGTGAGCGTCTGCCATCAGAATATGTCATCCACTTGAGGTTATACTATCCCGGTCACTGCAGAAGTTTTGGCTATGAGGGGCAGGGGTGGTGGTTGCACAAAGTCATGATGAGGCTTCCTCTCAGCCTTGTTCTCCTACATGTATCTGTCAGCTTGTGGCCTTCAGAACTGAAGCCCAGGAGGCCCTCTGGGGCTCGTTCTGTCTGACACTGTCATTACTGGACAACATACAAATGTTGTGGTTTACAAGATTGAAAACAAAAAGAAATTGTGTTTCTTTTTCTCATTTCACTGAGGCAGGGAGTGTGATTGTGCACATATTTACTGGAAGTGAAATGATCCACGAAGAAATGGCTGACCTATCAATCAAATCTGGCAATGGCAAGTAAATGAAAAAGGCTTGTTGATTAAGACAGGATTTATGATTCTTCTGCCTGCCATTGTATGCTCTCTGTTTCAAGAGTTCATGGTTTTTCTCTCATGATTCCCCCCCCCACATTTTGTTCTGTTTTACTATTTTTGTCTTTCACTTGAAAGAAACAAGATCCCTGGGTTTGAGAAAGTGATAATTGTCAGTTTGGTCTGGTTCTGATATAGTGGCAGTCATCCATATGAAATCCACCTCACCAAAATGACACCAGCGATGGGGAATGCACACCTCATGAATAAGCTGGCATGCAAAACGGCTAAATTCAAATGAGCTCTGTTATCAAGCTCCTCCGTGGTGACTTGCCAAAAGCTGGACTGCTAGCATGGCCATTATCCAATAGCACAAACCCTTTGATCAGTAATAACCAGTACTGTGGCAGCACTATGTGTCTAACTGAGCTTCATACTATTCTTTTCCATTTTGCAACTTGTTTACAAGTTATTAAGGAGCCTCCTCCCTCTTTGTAGCTGTCAGTGTGTGTAATTATCATTGACAGCACAGTTTGGCCCACGACACTCGGGACATGCCTGCAAAACACGATGAAGACAAGGCTTTGGAAAATTCTGAGTCTGCAAGGGAATTGGGTTAAAAGGCAAAAATTAGTCTGACAATTACTCTGTGTTTCAGTGCTGTTAAGCCCATGCAAAAACAAAAGGTACTGAACTGATTAAAGTGTTACCCTTTTTTCGACTCCCTGGGAGGATCAAACATAGAAGTTCAGCCAGCTTCTTTTAGTGCTGCCATAAAAGTGTCCCTTCCCTCACAGACATGATGTGAGAGCTGGAGAAGCTCAATCCCTCGTATTGTTTGAAGATTACAGTAACTTTATGCGCATGTACCAAATGTGCACATGGAGTGACAGAGCTGCAGCCATTAAAATAAAACAACCAATAGTATTTAAACCCACATCCTTTTAGTGGAAGCCATTCCATGCTGGTACAGCTTAGGTTTAATTAGCTATACATATACAAGAACAGAACAAAAGGGTATTCTTGTCTTCTTAGATGTTCAGTTTACTCTCAGTCCTTACTCATGCAACAGCATAGTGTAGTCATATTGAAAAGTTATCCCAAAGAGAGTAAAACACAATCATAAAGTTGTCACAGTTCACAAACTGCAGAGCTGCTTTATGAGATGACGCCACAAATACCAAATCTGTCTGTTATTGCAAGTGACATTGTCATTATGCACTGACACAGCATCCCTGCTCTAGTGGGGCATAAAAATGTCCTACTAAACCGGCAACATAAACACGCTGATAAATTACATTTATATGCCATCAAGCTGCGACATTTGCTGACACCAGAAATGTTTCTCCAGATCTGCCGAGGCGATGGTTCTCATTATCCAGCTGAGGAGTGAGCGGCGCTGGGCTGTTAATGAAAAATACACAGACAGTGACCTTTGTAAAGTCTCCCTGCAATTGACAGAGTTAACAAACTCCAGTCAGGGAGCAGTGAAAACTAGAAACAGAGGGAAAGAGCCCTGCTGCTCAGGATACACAGAGAGAACTCAACGTTTTATCCGTCTGTATCCTCAGTTTGTCTTGTTAGATGGACGCTGACGGGGTCAGAAAGGTCACAATGGTTGCAAACTTGTGCGTCTGCTCCAGGAATCACAGCTGCAGAGGGAGAAAACCTCAGGCCTGAGCTCTGCCCAGGCACCAGGGGAGCTGGAACAAGTCGAAAGACTACGGTTTGACTACACAAAGAGTGTGCAGGAATTTCTATAATGGCTAATGTCTTAATTAGCCCATAAGAAATAATAGAGCCCAGGACTGAAACACAACCCGCCAAATCATGACAAAATGGCAGTAACGGTTCACTTGGATTCCTAAAAAACATGCAACTCATTAAGCTTCAGGGTAACAGGCTAATTTGCTATTTTGCAGACAAGGTTTATAGAGCAAAATCAAATGCAAAATTTTATTAAACATAGGTGTGTCCAGCAGACGGCACATAAAAATGATATTTTGTTTCCTTTAATGTATCCAGATATGCAAGCTAGTATTCTTGTGGTATTATTGTACAACTGTAAAGGCGCATTGAAAAACAATTAGGGGATTTACTGCCAAGTATCAAATTAAACTGCCTGTGACCTCTGGGTTCACGCAGTCATTTTCATAAATCCTGGCTTGGACTGATTTATTGAAAGACCTTAAGACGGGTTACCAGACGAACTGTGAATTTGCTGAGTTGATGATGGCACCATGTTTTTTATACCACAGCCTATTAGGCTCCTTTGGAGCTTAGCTGATCACTGCTGATGAAAGGGTCAACACAATGACAGTTGCTATATGAGATGCAATCAGCCTCCAAGGCCATTAATGCTGGGGTAATCATCCTTTATAGTGGTACCACTTTATAAAAGATGTACACAGCAGACTGTGCAAGAGGATTATTGTGAATGCAATCAACTTTGACAAGACACAGGTGGAGTTCACTACATCAGGATAATTTAGATAGTGTCACATGAGTCCTCAATTCCATGCGACACCCTTAACCATCTTAAAAACAAAATATGGTCTGTCTAGTTTTAATCAATTCCATCTATCTGGAGAGGCAAAGTCTAAAAATGATTTTCAGATCCTTGGTGACCGGGTGTGTGCACTAATACTGCCTCAGACGTTTCTGGGGAAATGTTTCACTTTGTTGAGTTGTTCTTTGCTCCATGGCAGGTGCCCTTTCTCACGCTCTTACTGAGGCCATATGGGCCCGTCCAGCTTCAGCTTCAGCCTGCAAGAGGCTCACTGTCTGCCAAAGCCCTGTCACACCTGAGTACAGAAGATCAAAGAGGCCTGCAGCGCCTGCAACCACACAGCTGCTGCACGTGCCAAACTTCCTTCTCTGCTCCACTTCCTTTGCTTTCAGCACATGTGTTTCCAAGGTTGACCACTAATCCTCCATTTATGTGCATTATCGGCTCTCTAGAATTCGCTGGAGTGACAGCTCTGGAAACTCTCACTAGTGTCATTGTGTCTTCGATGATGTTATCCCCTCTTGTCGGTTCAACTTTTGGTCTCTTTGTCTGTTTGTTTGCTTTTGTTTGTTTGTTTCGCCTTAGCTGTGGAAAGCCACATTCTGAGAGCAAGAGCGTGAAGAGAGAGCTTCTGCGATCGCACTCGGCCAAACCATAACCAGCAAGGCATAATTGTCGTTGGGGTTTCCACTTGTAAAACAATGGCTTTGGCCTGCGATGGAGGCAGCTTTTCATAACAGCCAGCTGAAGAGAAGAGTGTTTTCTGTTCAGCGCTGAATTAAAGCTCCAAATTGGGACTGTCATTATAGAATTCCACAGGGACTGCTAACGATGCAAAACGCTGACTCAAACCAAAGCAAGAGAAACCTCTGAGGCAAATAAATATTCTGGATACAGCCATGCATCTGAGCAACAAACAAACAAACAAATTAAAAATATCGCCGTCTGATTAAACAGGAGAGAGAAACATATTGATTATCGCTTGGCTTGCAGACTTTCTAAAATTGTGCCTACCACTTAATGCAACAGACATTGGCTTACGGGGGGACAACTTGAAATTAAGTTCATGTCTTCTGCAGCTCAGTCCTCATCCAGCAAACAGTGCTTAAGTGATCGTATTGACTTCTGCAGATGCATTCAATCTAACTTTACTTTTTTGTTGCCAGGATTGATTCGGAAAAAAATCACCAGAGGTCCCTTTAATGCTGTAAGCCACATTAATTTCCACTGGGAAATCCATCTTTGTCCTTTTACATCAAGTGAAATGGGGATTTATTTGTACTTTGCTATCCCCTTAATGAAATTAACCCAACGAATATTATCAAGTGCGCATAATGAATGGAATATTGCTGATTTAAGAATATTATACATAGTCTTCTGCTTTTGTGTTGTGAATATACTGTAAACTACAGAATACTTCTATTAATTCGTTAATTACTTCTCTGATTAAATAAAGTAATTCTGTAACTGTAGATGAACATATGAAGGATATTATCCACTGACTAAGGACAGATGCTGATCAGCCTCATGATCAACACCTTACTTAGTTTTGCTGGAAGGAATGTTGCTCAAATATTTGGAAGAAATTCAGTACCTCATAAAATCCAAACTTACTCATAATTTAGGCAATGGCAATTTGGCAGTTTATGGAACTATTACAGAGAAATACTGTAATTATACTGATAATTTACTAATCATCCCGTGTCAAACGTGGAAACAATGACAGAGCTGAGTCAGTCTGTGCCCAGTATTTTGTATCAGATGCAGCTGTATGCTTTGAATAAACTATAATAATTCAGTAAAGAAAAAAAGAAAGCATTTGCTCGCATAACTGATATCCACTGTACCATAACCAAGATGCAAGCAAGGCCACGCTTTTATTTTATGATGCAGATGTTTATCAGAAATGAGTCACAGCTCCTTGGCACTAGAACGCTGCACTATGATGTACCGCCGTTACTGTCTGACTGCCAGATGCAGTGGTCTCAATTTAATGTTTTCATGACAACTGTTAAATCTCAGTGAAGCCACAGCGTTAGCATATCCCTAAGGTCAGATGTGAACCACCGCTCCACAGTTTTCTGTAAAGAGTCGCTTTCAAGATGTTGCAGCTTCATCCTGAAATGAGATATCTAGCATTTGAATGAAACGATGGTTAACCTTGATTTGTTCGCCCACGGCTCTGACAGCAGGATGTATGGATGGACTGTCTTGGAAAAGGACTGATTACAATGAAAATATCAAGACAAAATGGCATGATTGAGTTTATTTGGATCCAGACATAACTCTTATTTCTGATTATAACCCAGAAGAAGACTGAAATGAAATAAGTGGCATTCTTGGAGTTGACCTTTTCCAAAACCATTTCATGACCTTGGTCTTGCTTGTAATAGATCCCAGTTAAGAATATATGTTCCTCATAGATTTACAACTTATCACTTCAGGACTTCAAAGGGTTTTTCTTCAACAGTTTTGAGAAGCAACCGAAAAGCAGCATGGTCACTTTCTAGGCCTTTACTGGCAGGCCGTACCAGCCCCGCTGATTCAAATGATGTACTATAAATCTGTGAGGTTCAGGGATTCCAGAGCGAATATCAATTCAAACACCACAAACCTGGCTGACAGAGAGGATTTACAAAGTAAATGCTGCTTGTAAAATGTGGAGATGGAAAATGAGCACAAAGTATGTTTCTGTTGAGTTTTAATTAAACATTCTTGACCAAACCTTGAAGAAAAAACTATTTTAAGTCTCCCACTCAGTAAATTTAAAGTAATGTAATATGGTAGTTTTTATCAGCAAACTTTACATCCAATGAAAGAGGAAAGGAGCCAGTCAGCAGGATTATTTGGAATCATTTGTTATGAGAGATTGTAGTATTTTATATAAAAAATGTTCACATAGACTGCAATGTCTCAAACCACAAGCAGTTCTTGGAAGGCCTGGATGCATGTCACCACACAACACTTATTATATTGTTTGCCAGCAAAAACTCATGCAGATGTTGAGAATGAACAATAACTTTTTAAAGGTACGAGGAATTATGAACAAACAGGCAAGAGCAGAGGTGCTGCAATTATTAGCAGACAGCGATTGTATCTGTTGTCAAATGACATGTTGCTTGTGTTTATAGATGTGGGATGGGGTGTATCAATAGGAACCAGAAGGTTTTGAGGTCATTTGGGGGAGTAGTGACAACATGCCACTCACCAAATCAGCTCTAGTCCCTCTAATGTAAAAATTAACCATTCTCTTTATGCCAACCACAGCGGATTTGAGAGTGGCTGGGCTACACGGTTGTGCAATGCTTCCTTCATAATTCAATAAGGATCAGTTTCACTACAGAGAGCGCTGGCGTCAGGGAAGGGAAATCTTTAGAGCAACACAACACAGAATGAAGCGAAATGCTGAAGCTCGCCGAAAGGTTTCGATTTTGGTTGTCATGCGTTCCGTATTAGACTGGGGTTGAGAGCATTTGGTCCGTCGCCTAATGTGTTCGTGTTGGCACTCGCCTTCTCACCCGAATGGGTGCCAGATGTCTTTTTTGTTTTGTTTTGTTTTTTTGAGCCCAGGACCTGAAGTACAGTGGCTTGGAAGGCCCTTGTGCTGCTCCAACAACCACCAGCAATGTACACGCAAACTGGCACCATTTAATGAGTCACACAATTGCTTCAAAGTGAAATTACATCCATTTAAACCTGTCTTACACATCACCCAAAGAGGCACAGAAAAAAGTGTCTACCTTCAATTTATAGCCGAATGAAAACCGCAAAGACACAAGTGGGACATGTGCAAGTTATTATGGATACACTCCATTCTCAGTGATGAGAGCAGCATGTATAAAATGGGAGGGGGGAAAGGGAGGGGGTGGCATAATCTCTGCCCGGCATATTTGTATGATACCAGACTTTGAAATGGAAAAATCAAAGCAAAGCTTTATAGAACAAAATGTGAACTTTCTTGCTGTCTCTTCATGACCAGGCATGGTATATAATAATCATTTCAGCTGGTTTGGGCCATCAAAGGCTGTGTGCTCCATTACTGTATCACAGGTGATCTCAGGGAAAGTCAGGAGACATGCTTGGAGAATAAAAGCGGGCTCGGAAAAAGTACAGTCTGAGCTGCTGACAGATTACAAAGAGGGCAGATTGCTTTGGCATGTAAAACCTACGGTCACATATAAGTGAATATAGGGCTATAAAGACTTAATACAACACTTGGGAGTTATGGAAAAAGTTGTACATGGCCTATAGTTAGAGGCAGAGGGCCACCATGTCCTAACAGCTGTCCACAGCTGTGTGGGTGGCTTAAACAGTGGCAACGGCACCCACACTGATGTTGGATTTATTCGACCTGCTGTCAGAGCCAGAACACAGAAATATACAGCTATGGTGTTGTCCATAGCCAACATGCTTGGGTGTGTGTGTGTGTGGTGGTAGACCTTGTAGCCAGCGTCAAAGACATTTCCCAGACAGACAACACGCTATGTGAATTTCTATTATTACCAACAGTAGAGTTAACATGTGAGAACACCAGCGGCTACAATGGAGCCCATATAATGATTTTTGAGCAATAAAAATGTCGAAAAAATAGAACACAAAAAGAACTGACAAAAATGGAAAAATGTCATCTTCAGCCATAATCTAATTTTATTGATGTCTCTGACATAAAACAACAACCGCGTCACAAACAACATTTTATGCTCTGGACAAGGCTATCTCGGTTCACACCACGTGGCACATTTCCGACAAAGGAAGCAGTCAAAAAAATTGTGCTGATATGTTTTCGATGCAACGTCTGCTTTCCTGAGTCTTGCCACGCTCTCATGTGCAGCAGCTGGGCAAACGAGTTGACTTTAAGGTTGTAGCTAGACCTTAATGCCTTCCATTTCTCTGCTTTTCAATGCAGCCTCCATCATCCTGTGAAAGAAGAGAGAGAGCTGGAGGAAGTAACACCTGGTTCCCTGGAGCCCCGTTGAAGCCCTCTGGAAGGGAAGAGCCGGAGCAGTGCCACTCATGAAGGATGCTGAAATGTGTTAGCAGAGCAGCCAGCTGAGCAGATGATCTGAGGCAAAAGGCACTTAGCAGTGACATTTAAACATCTAGGTGAGAGGTGGGACAACAGCGAGTCTGTGCGTGTGTGAGCCAAAGAATGTGTTTTGATTGTGTGTCAGGACTAGCAAGGTGAAATCAGGTAACCTGTCACTAATAAATCTTGTGTCCCTAACATGTGCTTTATAGACAGCACGTCCTTCTTTGGCAGTTGTTGTAAAACTATCAGCCACAAAACAGAAAGAGTCCAGCCAACACGTTCTCCGAAAGGCGAGCATGTGACATGCTAGTTGAAACAGTCGATCGTGAAGGTGGTACCATCGCACACATGCAAGCACGCGCTGGACTTGGCGCATCAACTTCACAGGCCGTGGTCCTCTCCCGCTGCGTTTAAAAGTGGAACCACACGGAGCTGCGGCCCCCGTCTGCACATCTGGAGGCGATGCTGCAGAAGGCCACACTCCCTCCTCCTCCCCAGTCCTGCACAGTCCTCATCATCCCCAGTCCCATTATAAATCCCATCTCACTGTGTCCGTAATTATTCCACACATGCTTATGCAACAAAGCAGTAGCCAAGCCAAATGACAAACAGACCAGAGCTATAAATTAAGACCTATTTCTTATTTTAATGGCTTGCACTCTCATAATGTTTGCCACTAATTCTGTGCTGCAAAAAGTGGCAACAGTGCACTTTTCCCCGTGCATCACTCTCATTAATGCTAAGTATCCAAGCAACACAGCAAATATAGCGTGCACCGAGACTGAAACAAAAAAACAACAACATTAGCTTCCCCTTTGTAAATCAATTTCTGCGAGAGGATTAAATGATCCAACAGCTTTAAAGTCAAACTTACCCATGGAATATTGCAATAATTAGTGTCGTGAATCTTCATACACAAATAACCAAAATCAGTCATCTCACTTAAGACCAACAGTTAGAAAACCAGCCAACAGAAAAAACATTTCTTTGGGTAAGTGGCGCTATAAATCCATATCAAGTGTCAAGCACTTTTTCAATTATGTTCAATTATAGAGCACCACATAAATCCTCCAAATCTCTCTATTATACCAGCTCTGATCGTGTTATGATGTATAGATGGTGGCGTAGAAAGGAGAATATGCCCAAGTCAAGGAAGTGTTTTCATAATGAGTCTTGACCCTCACTGACTCTCCGCACAACAAAAAACAGACTATGTGCAGCAATTTACCTCATTATTCCAAGACCCTGACATCTGAGGGAGCAGAATAATGGGGTAAGAAGAGCAAAGGAGAGGAGTTCTTCCCCAGCCAGAGGCTTGTCACTCAACCGTACCCAGCACTCACTTAATCAAGCAGGCATGTGGCATGGTGTGGCAACTGCCTGGGTGCATAAGTACATGTCTTGTGGTTTACGCTGGTTTAAGACAGGACGGATGTGGCACTAGTGGCAGGCTGTCTCAACTTGTTCCTGGTATGTTTGTTTTGACAGTCAGCTAAGACCCCATGGGCAGGCCCTCTTTTTTTTCCCCCCCCAGCTGATCCAAAAACATAATACGTTTGGTTTTCGGAGACAGAAATGGAAGCCACATTATCCTTCAAATATGGTAAGTTGTTGCCCAGAGAAACGTATAAAAAAAGTCATTTAATTTGTTTTTTTTATCCCTCTGCCTTCTGGCTCTTTAGAAAAGAACTGAAATACTCACACACAGGCGGTTGAGTGGCGCACACCATATGTATGAGCATTAATCAAATGTTCCTGGGCCTCGCCTTTAGTACCCAATTCACAATATAACAAATGTTCCTTCAAGCAGCACATCTGTAGAGGATGTCAATAAAGGACTTTGAAATGTACACCAACGCCAACACTCGGTAGACAAGAAAAAGGGGCTTTGAAACAGCTCCCCTTAGAGGTGCTCAATGAAGGGAAGACCAGCGGGGTATTGAAAAGATGTCCGTTTCCCCAACTTTTTCTATATGTAAATCCGCGTTCCCTACGGGTACAGTTTCCCAGCGAGGTATCTATATATGGAGCCACTTTATTACGGACAAATCCTCTTTAATGTTCTTGTCGGTGGAAGAACAGCTGGAGTGGAGATAAAAATGAGGAAGCAATCTGCACCAGCTGTTGAAGTATTAATACAAAAATTAACTACTGTGTGTTGGTTAATTGCTTTCTGCTTAATGTGCTTTCAAAAGCCTTGATTCCTCTTTTCTGTTACACAATCGCAACTGCGGCGGGATATCAAGAGGCCTGTGAAATTAAAGATTCCATTTAAAGGAGCAGCCCTCCTTCCCTCCATTCTTCTCACGGCTCAGCGGTCATAATGGACTCATGTGTTGAATAACCAAAATGGTCACATTAGACACCTGCTACTGTGGTCTTGGTAGACACAGATAGGGAACTCTTTCAGACTGCAGCAAACACAAGTGGCGCTCATCCGTCAAGAGCTCATGCAAACATTTCCATAAGTGAGACTGTAAGTTTATCATGCTCCACTCTGTCCCATTCCAGCGATCACACGCCCCCACAGCCGGCTGAGTGACGACGAGTGATTTCAAACAGCACAGCTGGTATATTCGCTTTAACTGCCATGCGTTTTATTTGCATTATTATCTGTTGCCACCTCACTCCTCAGATCCGCACTGACTGAGGCCACATGGAAGCACTTTAGAACGACGTGTCCCTTTACAGAAAACAAAAGAGATTTTTTTTCTTCCCCCCTTTTGCTCAAGGAGTCACGGCTCTCCTCCTCTGGGGCCCATACATGCACGGGTCATCTCTCCAGCACATTTAATTCCATGCTGTAAAAACATTAATCAGAGCCAGATGAAGTGGGAAGAATTCTAAGACATTATGTTTTTATGGATAATTTGAGGTTATTTATGCAGGATAAATAAGAAAATAACGAGACCCTGACAGAAGTGCAGAGGATACTGTTTGCTGTTTGGACATTCATTTGCTGCAATTAGTGTACTCCACTCCAGAGTATAAATCTAGATAGATAGATAGATAGATAGATAGATAGATAGATAGATAGATAGAATAACTTTCATTCCAATTTTTTTCCATTGTTGTCCATTAGATGGCTTACTTGTACCACAAACTCCCGGCATATTGGGGAGGCTGGGGGCTCATAGTTCACGATCAGGCCACGGTCGACATCTTCCAGGAAAACAATGCTGGATAAGAGCACTGTGTGACATATGAGAGGTCAGAGAGAGGGCTGCCACCGCAGAGCAAGGAGCCAAAAGACAAGGAAGGGGGCAAGCCAATTTGACACACATTATCGCTCCCTCTCACACACACTCATCCATATGTGTTCGGCAACTGTATGCTAACACACCCAGTATGATGATCAGAAAGTAGAGATGATAAACCACTGTAATTCTCGTCAACGCGTGAAAAGAACGGCAACACTCAGCTGAAAAACAGACACAACAGTAATGTATTTACAGTTTTTAGTTGCCCAGAATGAAATACAAAGAAAGTAGCAAATGAGAACAGAAACAGCAAAGTGCATTAATACAATGTGAGCAATGAGTGTCTAAGTACAAGGCAATGCTGGAGCAGACCTGCTGGACGAATACAGGAATGTAGAAAGGCATGGAAGGAGTGTAAAAGGGGGCAAATATTTTTAAAAATCAATTTTGCGTGTTTATTCCAGTATGATGATTATGAAGGCGATAAGATAGCGAGGAATCATAACCTCATCATAAAGCACAAGTCTTATATGGAAGACTCCCCTCCTCCCCACTGCTTTGATATTGCATGTGTTGTGAACATGGAGTCTGTATCTATGTTCCAGCGGCACCACCTCGAACTGTCATTAAAGTGCATGTCCTCAGGTGGAAAATGACTTCTGTGGGGGAGCTTCTCCAATGATAACATGGATTTGCTCTAAAATACGCTGCTTTTCTCAGAGCATCATGAATAAGTAAACGTTGACGAAAACCTTTCGCATTTTCACTATCGTTCCTAATGCTCTTGCTTTTAAGATGCATATTGAGGCATGCATAAAACATTCTCTTTCCCCTCCTCTCTGCCGCCACAATGAATGATGGAAGTAACTTGTGCACACAAAAACCTCTTCACGGCAAAAAGAAAACAGATGAACAAACACAACAAGTCTAAAAGTGTCCTAGGCGTAACGCCGAGGCCTAAAATTACATGTCTCTGCCGTTCCATTTAGCCAAGCTTTGCTGTATGAATTGCACTGGCGTCACTAGAGTTTACCTTAGTTGAATGAACTTCATGTGATCTATTAATTCATCCAATTGTCACTGTTGCCTTGGAAAACAGGGCTGTAATTTTGGCCCTGGCATTGATAAGTTTTTCACTTAGCATTGAGAGGATTAAATCAATTATGTTGATTCTGTATTTACTGCTTGCATGCCCACAGTCGTTTGTAATTAGCTTATTGCTTTTGATCTGATGTAATGTGATGAAATGCCTGGAAGCAGCTCTGGGAGCCTGCTTGGCTGGAGCGACTGGGGTGGGCGCCACTTCCAGGTCCCCACTGAAGCACATCCGATTGTCCAGGCAAGGAGAGAGGAGGGGACCGGGGGGGACCGGGGGGGACCGGGGGGGACCGGGGGGGACCGGGGGGGACCGGGGCGACTCGCGTCAGCAGCCGCAGACAGAGAGGCTGGGGGATCGGTGTCGGAGTGGAGGGAGGGACCACCCGCTGCGATGGCAGCATCCTCCAAACCTCATTACCCTCAGAGGCCTTTCCCTTCACATGCATGTGTAATTACACCCCACCCTGCCCCACCCCACCCCCACCCCAAGCTCTCACAACACCTGATACCCACAGGTAGAGCGCCACAGGGGGGCCTTTGCAATGATAGGGCTCCAAGGCCCGAGGGCCCGCTCAGAGTGACTACCATTCTAGTCTGGCCACCCACATCAATCAAAGACCCCATAACACAGAGAGTGATCATCTGTTTTGGAGAGAAAGAGCTGTTTATTCATGGAGAGTTAATTGTTGTGCCTAGCCACTGTTGTGCATCCAAGACTGTACTACAAAGCACAAAGGATGCAGGATTGGATTTGAAAAAGTCCAATATATTTGGACTTGCCTGAAGGATTGGATGTTGCCTGACAGTTTAAGAACAGGGAATCCTTTTCAAGTTAATTCTGTCAACCTTCTGGTGAACAGACGGATGAAGTCTTTGGCTTAACTAATACAAGAATGAGCTGGACCTCAGTTAAATGCAGTTTCAAGTGTTGCCCATCTTTCCTCAAAGGGGAACGGCTCCAACATGACTTCCATTCAAAGTAACCCAACAGAACCCCTCCCAAAGCACCCCTTTGCCGCCCCCTTCTCTTCTTTTCCCAAACTGGTGAAACAGACCCGTGGTGCTCTGCAGACTGTTCTGTTTATGAAAGAGGTCAGGATGCCACATATGGCCAGCGCGTTAAAATACACACGGCTCCTGCCGCGGCTGCTAAAAATGTATTGCGGCTGTCTGTACATGCAGGAATAAAATAAACTCTGAATGTTTCAGCAAGCAGTGCTGAGAATTTAATGATTGAGTATTTGAAGCTACGGTCAGATTTGTACATGAAAAAGGCAGGAAAAAAGCACACGTCCTTAAAAGTCCAAAGATATTGGGTTAGACGTCAGCAATATAGAGTTATTTGACTTGGCAGGAGGGGACGCACAGATTTGCCTGGGATAAGTGTGTGTCACACGCCATCTGAGAGGATAGCAGGGCCGCAGTAAGCCGTAGGAAACTAGCGGTGAAACTAAACACATGCAATGACGGCCACAGGCAGTTGATGTGTGCCAAGGCGTCTTAACTCCCAAAAGACTGGCCCAAGGGGAGAGACAGCAGGGCTACTGATAAGTGGAATAAAGAGCAAAAATATGAATACCTTCCCCTTCAAAGCAAGCCATTATGCACCACTAAATTTTGATTATTTTCAGTGTGATTCTGGTGCTTATTTCTTTTGGCCTCATGGAGCTCTCCTTTGGCTCTGTAACAGATTTGTGGCTCTATGTTTCACCTCACCAGCAAATGTACTCTGCGCTTAATAAGGCAGAGGTTAGAGATTACACTGTAGATTGTGTGGGCATTAGGAGCAATGCCTCTGTGGGTTTTATGATCATCATGCCATCAATAAAACCTCCTCAGACACCCGAGACAAAATCTCTGACACAGAAAGTGCACAGCGTCTGCAGGCGCCAGCAAATGTGAAGAGAAGGTCAAGAAGGGATCGTGGCACGTTGCAGGGTGTTCTTCTTGTTTTTATGACTAACGCCCTGAGACTGGGCGCAAAGTTTTAATGCGGCAAGATTGCAAGTTTGATTTCGGCAGCAGCCAGTTCATTCATCACAGAAGAGACCCAGTGAACACCTACCTGCTCCAGCTGGCTGCCACTTGCAGCCACTGTGGTGGAAAACACCAAATTCATATTCCAAATTATATTCTGTGATTAAAGTGCTCTTTATTTTATAAAAATATTAAATCACTGAGACTCCCCAGACAGCCAGAAACAAAGGCGCTGATAGGATACGAGGCGCCGAGTCAGTGTGAACACAAGTTCAAGGGGGCATCGCTGGGTGCAGCACTGGGTGTTGCTCTCCGACGCCCTGTCTTTACGAGATCAGGCCTGGTTTTGTGTAATCTGCTGTGACCTGTGGCAGGAAGACTGTGTCCACCTCTCATCGCCGTGATCCTTCTTTACACCTAGCAGTTGTGGGCAATAACCAACCATAATTCCATCTCCTGCTGGGCAATGAAAAAAAAACATTCCCCGCTGCTTTTTGGTTTTTTCCAGTTGCAGGGTCATGCGCTAAGCAAAGCATTGTGGGAGAAGAGGGGTGACCGAGGCGGAGGAAAAGCTTAGGGTGTGGGGGCTTGCTCATAAAAAAAGAATAAAAACATGTGTAATGAGAAAACATGTGGTGTGTAACTATTGGAAGTCATCAACAACAGAAAATAATAATTAAAGCGCAGGATGAAGAAAAAAACTGAAGCTGTCTTTTCGTGGCTGGGAGACCACTGTCATCATGTCTCAGGAATTAGGCAAACATATGCTGGTCTGCTGCTGTTGAAACCGAGGCGCCTCGCTCAGGCTGCGGTTTGGGAACATGAAAGGCTTTGTGGGATGAGCAGGAGGACTGGCCCTAATTCAGGGCCTCATTGCCAGGGAAGCTGGCAGCAAACTCCGATTGTGGGACAGGGAAAGGAATTTGGTTACATATTCCAGCAAGGACCGCAGCTCCAAACAAACCGAAGCAACAGGCTGCTGAGCAAACCATTCTGTCCGCAAAAGAACCCCCTCTCTCGCTGCTGCTGTAGAGACGAGGGACTCACTCCCACCTGACTGAACCCCAGTGGAGGCTGCAGAGGCTCATGGAGAACAGGAATGTAAAAGGTCAGGCCCGACGCTGAACTTGAAGCTCCGCTATCCTACTGAGATCCAGTCCCATGAAGGGCTCAGGATGCTGGCAGCAGACTCCCTTATTTGGATGGAGTGTTTGGAAAACAAAGCAGGCTTTGTGTTGTTTTATTGCAGCCAATTAAACTCCTAAACTCGATATCTATCTCTTAGAGGATACACAGAGGTCAACCTGAGATGTGCAAGGAAAACAGAGAAGGGGCAACAGTTAACAGGTCCAAGTAATCCCCAGGCTGCAGATTTCACTGGGTTTAACGCAGCATGCCTCCACTGTAACCTGATCAACTTAGCAAATTGGATAAAATTCTTCTGCTTCTATCTTTTCACAGCCGTGGCAATGTATATCCACAGGGCAGGCCCGTCTTGATTGCTTTCCAATAAGGAGACGTTTTCTGGCATTTTCAGACAGGCAGGGATTAGATTAATCATGTCTCCGTTCAGGGTACATATGATTATGGTTGACTGTTTACAAGTTTTCTCAGATGTGCTCTCTGTGCCAGGACATGGTGGTAGAGCCTGAAACTCATTCACGCATGTGGTGGTCTTGTTTTAGACCGAGCTGCAGTGAAAAATCATTCACTTTCTGACAGTGGAAAATACAGATGTGAGGCTACATTGGATTTGCACCTCCTTGTTAGCATTTATTCAACTTCTCGGAGTTCCAGCTGGTTTTAGGCTTTTACTATGTCAAGTACGTTAAAGTGATTTATTGCCGCTGAGTGAATCCGAGTCGTGCTGGTGCAGTTAACTCCAAGCAGGTTAACACGAAAGGCAAAATAAATGCTTTTCATTAATGCTTTGTGCGTCTCTCCAGAGAGGATGGAGGTGTCACTGTTAGTATCATGCCCAGCCAGTGGGAGGCAGCACAGACTGGAGGATAATAGGACTGCCAAGCACACACACACACACACACACACACACACACGCACGCACGCACGCGCGCGCACGCACGCACGCACACACACACACACACACACACACTTGCGTGCATGTATACACAGAGGGTGAGTCACTCCAGTGGTTGAAGGTGACCATATCACACATCTGGGATGCAGCCCCAAATGGCCGGTGGCAGAGGAGAGGACCGGGATCGGTGGCCAGAGGAGCGGCGACATGTGGCATGCAGAGGGGAGAGCAGACCGCATTGAGTTTCTGCCTGTAATCCTCCGCCTCAGAGAAATGTTTGGTTATGGTTAAAGGCACTGTTGTCCCACATTTTTATCCACTTCTAATTACAACATAGCTGAGGCTCAGTGGCAGCCAGCGTAACTGTTGTTGTTGTTCCTGTTTGTTGACATTACATAGTCGTCCCCCACAACACACTTGTCACACGCACACATTCAGACACACACAATCCAGACCGAGTCATTTACACCTGGGTGCAACACCGCTGCACGTGCACTCACACAGGAGCGCACATGCCGTATTTAGGAACCCTAAAACTAGCACATATATGCTACAGGCAGGATTTACACACACACACACACACACACACACACACATACAGGCACACAAGGAAACACACATCCGTCCACAAAGTGATCAACAAAGCTGAGCGGTAACCGTTGCCGAGCCCAATATAGAGTCACAAATCTGTTTGGTGCCACTGGGAGATTAGCAGAAACCACACTGAAAACCAAAAAACACTATGTAGACATTTTGGTGGACCGGATATCACAACTTGTACATATGTGAGAGAAACTCGGTGTGGTGAAAGGCCGGGTGAGTCAGTTGTATGCCACATACTAACTGTACATTACAAATGAGTTACCACTAACTAATAGGTGCCAGATACAAAGCAAACTAAAGGGTTTAGTGTGATAATTTAATAATAATAGATCTGCCAAACATATTGTACATTATTTTTTGCTATTGGTAAGAAAAAAACTTTGCTTTAAACCTTAACAAAAAAGTACTAGCCTTACATAACTCACATAAAATGCACAAAAGTAGGTATAACAAGAAAAAAAGATAGCAATACTCTTGATTTGAATTTTACAATCTTATGTTTGCAGCAGAGCAAATGAGTGAAGTAATTTCTAAAGGTCGCCTATGTGCACCCCTAAACATAAAGACACAAACACAAAGAACAACAAATAGATGTCTTGATGATGCTGACTCTTACCAGAACCAAAGCTACAGCTGCGAGTCTGTCTAAATACACACTGTACAGTACACGCCACAATTTCTCAGCCTGTAATTTAATGTTTGCAATTAAAAACTCCTGTGCTGTCTCACAGAACACACAATTTACTGAATCAACGCCTTTAAATCAAGAGTTCCCCTCTGTGACAGACTTGTGTCTCCCGGAGGAATTTGCCATTCCAAACCACAGTCTGCGATCCCCACGTTGTTTTCACTCCCAATCACACGCTTTATTTCCAATTGCTGACTAATTACCAAGAGCTGATGGTTATGGGAAAGGCCCCAGAAATGGCAGTCTGATGTTTTTGCGGTTCAGCATTTTGGATTGCTCTTCTTCTTTCTTTCTTTCTTTTTTTTTTTTTTTTTTTTTTTAATTGTCTGTAGATTTACAGTGTGTGAAACTGGGGTCAGATGCGAGATAGTTCAACATTGGGTCAACTTTTTTTCTTTTTTCGTCAGAAAGATACTGAAATGTACAGAAAGTGAAAATGTCCACAGGCAAAAATGCATCAGTCTCAGCTATGCATATTTAGAATAAGTTGTTTTTATATTATATGCCATAAATAGTGTACTACCACTGTGTCAAAGAGCATGTTAGCATTGTCATGATCAGTCCCAAATATATTAAATGAATTAAATGGATGAAATGATGGCAGGTTAACTAGCAAAAACTTTTCAAATAAGTTCACCTTTTGTCTAAAAGATGTGATTGGGGCGTTAATTTGGGCCAGATTGTACTTTGAGTGCAGCAATGACATAAACTGTAGCACACGTCTGTAGAGAGGAGTAGTTTTACCACAGAGTTTTCTTCCTGGCCGGGTGGAGAAGCTTCCGTTTCAGCACGGAAACAAAGAAAACTCTCACACTGAAATCTTGAAAATGAAATAGGGAAACTCCGAGACGAAGTGAAGCATCATTGATTGGCAGTATAAATCACACTTTTCCCCTCTGTGATCTCAGATGCTGTGGATGAAGTAATCTGACAACATGCCATGCTGCCGTTGATGTGCGTGCGAAACACCTGAGGTGACTGACTCATAGAGAGACACTGTGCCGTGTGACATGTACGATTCTCCGGAGAGCAAAAAAGGGGGGCGCCTAATGCCTCTGTTCACGATGAAGCAGCGAATTATGGAGACAGGGTGTGTCATCTCATTCTCTGCTCCTTTCATCATAATCTCCCCCACTACGTTCAGAGAAAAGCTCACTGGAGGCCATCAGCCCCGAACATCACACACAGATCTACCTATGGCCTATTTTAACTATTCACTGTACAGACGGCTCACGGATTAACAGCCACCATCTTGCGTAAAGGAAGTCAGATGCATGGCAGAAGTGGATGCGCTAATGTGCACGTGTGAGTTTCTGACCGCTCGAACACAAGTGTCACCTCTGCCAGGCAGCTGTTATTTTCTGCACTAACTGACGACTGACAGGCTGCACACGCACTTAAATGCCAAAAACACACATACAAAAAGTGGTTAGAACGGTGTCTGGAACCAGAAAAAACAACTCCATTTTTCCTGTTTTTCTTTTTGGAAATATATATTCATAAAACCCATTAGCTACGAGTCAAGCTGAGTTTGAAACTGCTTGCAGTCAAAATAAACCAAAAATTAAAAACTAATTTATTGTGAGGTCTGACTGAAATGAGAATTTAAGCACTTTTCTAGACTCCCTTTCATTTATAACAATATAACAAAAACAAGTGCTTAAGAAACAAAAGGATTATAAAAATAAAAACGGCCGTGTTACCAATCACAAGACACATTTAGTTTGCAGTAGCGTTTCATTTGAGAATACTGCAACACAACATGCAAAAGTAGGAGAATAAATACTTGGATCTTTTGCTAAGTAAGATACTGCATTTCACTCAATAAAAACAAAAAAAGTGCAATAGTATTACATATTATTTTTTAAAATATGCAGCAGAATTAATTTTGGTTAGTGTATAGTATTACTTTGAAATGCTATATATACTGTTTTTTAAACATTTAATCAATAATATGTTCTTGTTTTTTGCTTTAAAATAGAAATCTTAAATGTAACAAGCAACTATGGATGTCAGAAAAGGTAAAAATGAGTAAAAATGCAATATTTCTCACTGCAGGGGGAATATTAGTGAAAGCAATAGAAAGACAAAGTCACATGTAGTACCTCAGAGTTGTACTTCAGCTGCTCACAATCAGCGATACAGTAAGCCATGCACTGTTTCACCCATTTTTTCCTGTGTGGCAGTACCCTTATCAGCGAGTTCAGCCTGAATCTTGGCCACCGTCCATTACAACAAAATTGTTGCCTGCTTTTAACATAATTATATTTCTGCTGCTTTGATTCCAGTCCGAAGTAATAAAACACTTCTAAACCCAAACCCCAAAATCTATCCACAACCACAATTAAAGTTAAAAGTGCAGTTGTTTTATGATAAGAGCTGCAGGGTCTGTAGCCACCAAGCCTTATACCACCTGCTTCTGATTGGCTAGTGGCATGTTATTTTCCCCTCACACATAACCCAGCATGCACTGGGGTTTATTTATTAGGAATAAAAAAAAAAAGGAGTCACTAATCTGTGTTCGGTTCAGACAGCGGGCTCCCCCTACACACTCGCACACACACACACACACACACACACATCTGTGTACCAGCTGAGCAGGGAGCAGTCCCACTGTTAGGCTTTCACATATCAAAGAGCCTGGGGTACTTTGGCACTGCCGGGGTAGTTGTCCTTTTTTACAAAAGACAAACAAGCAAAGAGCTTGGGATGTGGTCCAGAGCCGCCTTTGACACGGTGTTGAAATGGGGATTTGGCTCTGTGACATGTATGATCTACATGTGTAAAAAAGCTGCCGTGTTCTTTTTTCTTTTACTTTTTAGCCATTGTCAGCTGCTTGTCCCCAGCCTAGAGCAAGGCAATCGACATTCTTTATTAATGTGCCTTAACCATGTACAACAAAACAACATCTTACTAAAAAAAAGCGAATTCAAACTCTAACTTGAGGCCGGTTTTGTGTTAGAGGTGCATGGAAAGTTTTACCTCTACTGCTGTAATGTGTCTTGCACAGATTTTTAGATGTCAGCGTCAGAAAGAACACAGTAGAGTACAATGAGAGATCAGTTGACAGGCACTCAAAATTATCCTAAAACTGTCAGGAACTCTCAAAGAGACTAATGTGCCCAAAACAGCAAATCATTATTTATCAGATTTCAGCAGCAGAATCAATCATCAGTGGTGGCAATAATGAAAATGAGAACATATACAAAGATGATGAATATGAAGGCAATCCTGTGCATCTTAAACTGATCTTGAAAGACATCATATGCAACACGTAGAAACAAATCACAAACATCCAATCCATGTACCGCAGCGCAAACACAGAACATTACTTTCAGCAAATGAAAACGAGGCCCATTTGGGATCAAAGCATCTAATGGGTTCTGGATAACCAGAAGCTGCTGTCAGTTTCTGGCCAAACCAAACAGACATGCAAACACATGTGGCACTGCGTCCAGAAGATTTTCAATACTGCTCCGAGAATTATAGCCACATTACATTTAATCTGTGTCTTCCTCCCTCCCCCTCTTTGCAAACCTACAAACCTACCAATGAACATCTCTGTCAGGACACTCGACTGAATGGATAACAGTCTTTGAAAAATGGATTGACCAAGTGTAACCAGGAGTTGCACAGTTAGACCGTTTCTATTGCTGAATAAAAACAGTTCATCTATTTTGTAGCCATGATGGTATGTCTTCTGCACTCTTGTGAACCTCACTCTGTCTGGAACTGCACCTCCATCCCTTGAGGCAAGACAAAAGATAAAACGATGAACTCTTTCTACCAAATTCTCTATTTAACCTTTATGTGTGGGTTGAAGAGCGGAGTGCAAAGCGTTCTACTATAAACCATCCTGCCATTCAATTGGATGTGCAGTAATTAGACATGAAGGCGGCCTCAAATAGAATGTAAGAAGCTCTGTATACAGGACGTTGGGTGTGATTTAAACCTTTCAGCCAGTGTTAAATGTACCTGTCACCA
The DNA here is from genome assembly GCF_022539595.1 of Amphiprion ocellaris. Lineage (NCBI taxonomy): Eukaryota > Metazoa > Chordata > Actinopteri > Pomacentridae > Amphiprion > Amphiprion ocellaris. Next base: position 21,871,521 of record NC_072766.1, on the reverse strand, counting down.
TCAGCACGCTCCATAATGTCAGCTAATTTGGAAATGAGAAGAAATGTGCACGGATAAATAAACACATTTCAGTGTTCGTGTCGGTGGTCAGACTGGTACAGTGTGAGCTGTCAGATGAATTCTTGATCCCTTGCCAAACCTGAATCAGTCTCACATCCATCAGTCCCACATTTATTAGTAACAAATGGGCAGAAAACTAAAGTGCAATACAAAAGATTTTTATTAACCCAGGGAGTATTTTGATTTGCACATGAAAAGACGTCTAACTGTTGTTTTCCCAAAGTACTACTAATATATGTCCTGAGCGTGTACTTACAATTGCCATCGTATGTGCGCCGCATGTGCCTTCTGCTGCATTCAGCGACTGGTCACACAACGAGACCTAAACCTGGTAACACTGACTCAAGGGGAAAACATGCACATTAAAGACCAGAAAAGCCCCAATAAAAAGCCTCTAATGTAAAACAGTCCCCATCAAAGAGATCGCTCTCAATATTTGCTGAACTCTTACATATCATATTAATGCCATTTCAGCCATTGTTCGCTCGGCCTGTGTTTGATCTGCAGGGCTGCTATAACTCTGGGGTAATAGGAGTGCTAATGAGAGGAGTTGGCACTTTATAAACACTGTCAAGAGCAGGTGGAGCGATGGGTCACACTGGGCCATTGTGTCCACCTCAGCTGGTCCCATTCAGAGCGACTTATTTTCTTAGATCGCGGAGCATTTTGACAAATCAGCATATTTCAGGCAGACGTCTTTGTTAGAAGTTAAGTCCGGTGTGGGTGATTGTATCATGCTGAACAAATGTGCAATTAATCTGCAGCGCAGTGCTGAGCTGTAGGGCACAGGCCTCTCCAGAGAACAGGTCATGTCTCCCCCTACAAAAGATATTCCCTCCTGATGGCGCGTGAGGCAAGGACACACACAGAGGATGTATGCTTCCGTATAGAGTTTTATGATGTCTTTCAGCCTGACAATGTGCGTGAGATTTAAACAGGGACTCTTTTGTATGTCAAAACCTCAGTTTTAATGGGTTTCTTATAAAACTGCTCAGTGATCATGGTATTCAAATCACAGCAATAGCAAAGCGCTTCCTCATTTCGGTGTCTGGAAGTGATCCCAGCCGAGGAGGTGTACCACATCTTAGGCTAAGGCTGCACGCTCTTTCTGTTCGCTAACCAAAGGGCTCTTTCCTGTGGTGCTATACGATCATTCATTGAGGCTTAATCAACATGTATTGAATGGTCTATGTACTTTTTGAACCATTTTAAAAGCCCCTCTGTGCGCTTTAAGCCTCAGCCACGGGGTTGCAAGAGTTTTAACGATTCCAGCCGGACAAAACAAAAAAAAAAAGCTCCTGTCCCTAAAAGAGCCCTTTTTCAATCTATTTTCTTGGGGAATTGAAGAAAGGTGGTTATATTAGGCAAACAGCAGGTGCTACTTAGTCCAGGTAAGTCTGTATCCAAAGGCTTGAACAGTAAAATGCACATCTGAGGTCATCTGCTATGGTGGATTGTATGGAGGGTGCACAACAATACTCAAGTCATTATGGTGTTTATTCTGTCCAGAACATATAACATACTTGTTACAAATATGCACAAAAGAAAAAAAAAAACATTACATCTACACACAGAAAAGAAAAGAAACAGTTTTGGTGACAGTGAAAGATAGATCCGTTATACACTGCCTGGCCTAAAATAAAAAATAAAAAAACACACTAATATTTTGTTGGACAGGCTTTAGCTTTGAGTATGGCACTCATTCGCTGTGGCATCATTTTGATAAGCTTCTGCAATGTCACAGCATTTACTTCTGCCCAGAGATGCATTAATTTTTCACCAAGGTCTTATATTGATGATGGGAGAGTCGGACCACTGTGCAAAGTCTTCTCCAGCACATCCCAAAGATGGTCAACGGGGCTGAGGTCTGGACTCTGTGGAGGCCAATCCATGTATGAAAATGATGTCTCATGCTCCCTGATCCACTCATTCTCAATGTGAGCTCCATAATCCTGGCATCATCATCTTGGAACATGCCCATGCCATCAGGGAAGAAAAACTCCACTGATGGAAAGACCTGGTCATTCAGTATATTCAGGTAGTCAGCTGACCTCATTCTTTGGGAACATAATGTTGCTGAACCTGACCAACCCCAGATCATAACCCTAAACCCCCACAGGCTGGTAGTTACTAACCATGATGAGGGCATCACTTTATCTGCCTCTCTTCTTACTGTGATGTACCCATCACAACAGGGTAAATCTGGACTCATCAGATAACATGACCGACCACATTTGTTCTTCGAAGATGATGGTTTCCCACTATCCTGAATGCGTTGGATGGTTCTTAACCTGATTTTAGTAGTTTCAGAAATCTCCTTAGTTGTTTTCTTTGCTTGATGCAGGCCTATAATTTGACCCTTCTGAGACAGATTAACATCCTTTCCATGACCACAGGATATGTCTTCCAACATGGTTGTTTAAGAAATGAGAAGCTTCTCACTGCATCAGCTAGGGTTAAATAAGTTATTGCCAGTTGAAACATATTCATCACTGCAGTAATTATCCAATGGAAGGCTCTTACCTATTTGCTTAGTTAAATCCAGGTGGCGATTTTTTTTTTTTTTGGCCAGGCAGTGCATAATGTAAAAAAAGCAACTATTATCTTACACTTGAAACTGCCCATCATCACTCTTTAAATATAATGCAAGTAACAGCACCATGAGCACACAACCAACTAGCGACTCCACTGGGACTCGAACAGCTACACATCAGAGACTCTAGACAACCTGTATCCCCACTTTGCTACACGGGACTTTTAATCTTCTTCATCGCTATTGTGGAGCCACTTTTTATGTCCTGCAACTAATAGGCCACCGGGTGTGAGCCACACAGGTACCCTGTTGCTACAAAGGGTCTGCACAGGAGTGATGCGGGGGTGCTTCAAAGAAACAAGAAGAAGGCGGTGGAGTATATGGAATGGAAAAGTCAGCAAGAAAAGAAATCCCTCCTCTGAACAAGGACATAATCGTTTGGAGGACCCAGCACACAACCTAAATAATACATCTCAGATTTTGATATAACTATTACTGCCTGCAAAGAGCTCTTTGATGTTAATTGAAACCACTGGGCAGCAATCTGCTTTATAACACTGACAAATAACAGTTTCCTAAGGCTAAGAATTGAAGGTTAGCGAGCTGAGAAGGCACATACTTGCTCCATATGCTCATTCAATATAAATAAAAATCAAAAAACGAGCTTGTCTTCACGGGGGCAGAACAATGCTGAAGATAGTCCCTGGCCGAAGATGTGGGGAGTGAAAAATGCTGTTTACAATTCTTAACAGTACCTTCACCAGAGGTCCTGTGCGGTGCAGGACAATGCTTGATTGTATTGTTTTCAGTTCCCCCAGTAGTTTGCTTCTTCTCTTTCAAACAGAAACCACAACTTGATAACGCAATAATAAAATCTAGGTGGTCCAATAGAAGAGTGCATCGGAAAGATATTACTATTCACAAAGAGGCCTGTCCATTGTGTTTCATATTTTTCAGGCAACACAATAGTTTGAAGCATGGGGGAGAGATGATTGCAGGGCTGTGGGCTCTGGTTTTAATATAGACACAACACAATGGTCTCTGTCTTCTTTTACAACGCTTTAGTACATTCTGGCACGGTGTTTCCCTCATCTTTTATTCTTCCTCAGCTTTTTTAGATGCTCATTATATCACCAAAAGGGAGCCTTGTCAAAGGGTCATCCAGCGCTGATGCAGTGCTCAATAACAGAAAACATACCCCCATCGTGAGCGCAAACACATTGGCCACATCAGCAGAGAGGGTTATATGATGATAGAAGAAGTTCAAAGTGATGTTTTTTTTCCCTTCGTCCCATATGATACCACATCAGAGCGTGTACAGGGGTGACCTTGCCTTCTGCCGAACCCAAGAGGTCAGACATAAGAGGAGAGGTGCCTGCTTTAAAGCCTGATTCACTGTAGGACAAATGACAGGCATTGTTCAAGAAGGTAATTGGCTTGTCTCTGTATAAAGAGTGTGCAATATGATTGTTCACAGATCCTCAAATCTGACCATCAAACAAAAAAAGATCCAGAGAACTTTCCTCTCTTTGACATGTTCCCCATCAGGATGACTGACAGTGAACATGTGAATGATAGTTGGACTCTTTTTTTTTTGTATGTATGGTGGAATGATATGCACTGAGAGAAGTGGTGTGGATTTAAAAAACTGATTTTGACAATAAGAACAAAAAGATAACTTTGAAGACAGTGTTCTAAACAGTTATGACAAATTATGACAGTAATCTGAAAATAATTAGAAGACAGATTTTTTTAGAAAACGTGTTTATGTGTTTTCTTGCTGAGAGCGAAAGAGAGATAAACTTTAAGCCACTAGAATATCTGTCTGGCAAATATGAAGGTACCATAAGTACTGTAACTGTTTAGCTTAGCTGAGTACAAAGACTAGAAAAAGAAATTACTAGTCTGGCTCAACTTATTGCTACTTCTAACCCTCACTAATTAACACATCATAATTTGCTTTTTGTTTAATTTTTGCAAAAACAAAAGTGTAGATAAAATCCCTTTCATACATGGGACACGTGATATTGCTGGCTTCATCCGTCTTTTAAAGTGAACGCATTCCATCAGACACTTCTTCGTTAATGTTCCTCACAGCTTCATTCAGACAGTCCAATGACAGTAATGGATACAGTCCTATTACATGGACAATATTTATTGGAAAGTGTGTCATGTCACATAAATGCATAAAAATGCACTAATAATCTGCAACAAATGATTTGACTGCAACTTATAAACTCTGTGTGAGAGGTCACTTGTCTGAAGTGATAAAATGTGCAAAATGTTGTTTTTTTTTGTTTTTAAAGTTATTTTTTTGGCCTTTCATGAGCTTTATTGGATAGGTGCAGTGAGAAAGAGACAGGAAATGGGAGAAGAGTCAGGGGAAGACATGCAGCAAAGGGCCACGAGCGGGAATCGAACCCGGGCCAGCTGCGTCGGGGACCAGCCCCTGTACATGGGTCACCCACTCAACGCGTTGAGCTATACGAGCGCCCGCAAAATGTTGTTAAATGTTGACTGATCCTGATTGTGTCTCAGTGTCAGGAATAACAAATTAAAGTAATTATTGAAGTTACTGTTGATATTTTGTGTTACAGATATTCAATAAACTTCGAGGAAAGACTCCTTCAAACAGTTGGAGGTATGCTGCTTAACAGTGCCTATCTGTTAATACAACTGCATGCAGTTCAGACTTGTGCTTGTTGAAAATGACGCTTAAATGTTGTTAGTTCAAACCTAGTAAAATTGGTATCGCAACGTAAACAGAAAATTCATGAAGGTGTTCATTCAGCCATGAAGCTGACACGTCCAGATGCCATAAAATGAGAAAAAAGGAGTGCAAGTCTGAAAGAGACTTAAGCAGTGACTTCCTGTAGTCTTTCTGCAGTCTGGCACATAACCCCCATAAAACCGCAAATTGTTGTTTTTACACTTCACTTGATGTACAAATTAGATGTAATGCATTAATGTGAGTGTTCTTAGAGTGTTCAGTACGTACATTTTGTTACTTTTTGACATAACCAGGCTAACTCTTTCTTTTTTCAGTCTTAATGCTAAACCAAACTAACCTGCTGCTGCTGGCTGCTTGATCAAAGCAGTTTCCTCTATGCTAACCCTGAAATGGTATTCCACAAACCTCTGCTACTGAGGCCTCGACTGCACGAATTTAATGGTATATATATCGTGAATAATTTAATAGGGCCCACTGTGTACATATGATCATATGATTTGTCAGCTGTGGGGGTTGTGAGGACTTTGACACCCTTCCGTCAATGGGCCACCAGCAATGGAATTAAAACCCAAGCTTCCAAGCTTCTGCAGGAGTTATTGGACAAGTTAAGGGGCCTGTCTGCCATTAAAGGCCCTGTACATTATGTTCACTCAAAGAACCCCACGTCTACTAAGCAGAAAATGTCAGGCGGGGAACCCTGAGTTTCTAAAAATGCCAACAATAAAGATGACTGACGGTAGAATATGTGAATGATAGTTTGGCGCATAAAAGGAACATAGCGTAATGATGGATCGGGGTGATACAGGGTGGATGGAGGCAGATTTCGACATTGTAAGATAAAAAAAAAGAAATTATTTACAGCATCATACGATTTTTTTTCACGATAGTAGCTCTGAAAAGACACTATAGCCTGGCATATGTCCATGAGAAAAATCGTATACATGTATGCACATGGATCTGGTTTGCACAAAATGACTCCTAGGATATTTTTCAAACATATTCACCCCTTGGAAGACCAGGACAGAGGAGAGGAAATGTAGGTTATAAATAGGAATCAAAAGAACCCCCACCGTTTATTAGTAAGGGATGCCAGAGACACTGACATCTTTGAAAGTGGGAGAGCTTTTGAGCATTTTACAAGACAGGTGAAAGAAACATGTGTGTTAAATCACTGTACCCGGCTCGCTTGGGTCAGCTCTACCATAAAAGAAAAGAGATTACAAAGGGAACTAATGAAGACACTGATCAAAGTCTGTAATGGTAATATGTAGCAGGTGTTTCAGACCCCTGCAATCCGGTCCTGCCCCGCCCTCCCACCGCCAACGCCACTCCATCCATGAAACTCTCTCATGTATTTCACATGTGCTTTGATAGGAACAATGGACAGAACATATTTCAGCACTATTCGAACTATGTTATGAGCAATCTGGTTCGACTCTTGGAGGGCAACTGCGGGTGATACACAAAGGCAGCCGTATAGACGCTTTACGGTGCACTTTCATGATCGGTGGTGAATTTAAAAGGGCTGACGTGGTGGAAGCCCACACCGGCGGAGAAGCAGGCACCTGGATTTGAGATGCATGTGAGAGTTGAAAGAAGGTTGGCGGGACTTGAACTGGAGCACGTTCAAAGCATGATTGCTATTTTTACACATAGTCTAAGATGAAAGTGGTACTGCTTTTGATTTACAAAAAGGGGAAGCATGTGGAATATTCATGATGAGGACCAGCGTATTTGGAAGAGGATATTATATTTGAAAGAAAGGAAAAAACAAAACTTTAAAACTTCCTTAAAACTACCATTGCTAGTACTGTGACAACACCATGCAATAATGATAAGAATAATAATAATTATCATTATTATTATGAGAAGAAGAAGAGGAAGATGAAGAAGGAGAAAAATAATGTATAACAGTTGCTCTTACTTTTAAATATCTCATGCACAACTTTCCTTTTAATGCCACAGCCATTTTAAGGGCTGATAAACTTTAATCACTGATTTAAACCCATCCTGACCAGCCTATCTGCAATGTGTAGCTCTGTACCTGCGCCGCACCTGCGCAGTGCAACATCTAGAGGGTGCCGAAGCTACTTCCGCCGCCAGCATACGCTCGCTTTGGGATTTGTAGTTCATATCGTTCCGCTTTTACAGTCTCCTTCAAGAGGCTCACTACAAAAACACATTTCACACGCAAAACCTTGACGGTTGGGCTCTATGTGAAACGAAACAAGCGGCTGCACTTACCTGTGTTCCTCCTTACATGAAAATAGCTCGAGATGCCGTTTATTCGTGTACTACAATATCCAACGTCGCCCCTAATGAAAGCGAGGCAGTGTAAACACAACTCCAGGAACATGAAAAGATCGGGTGACAGTGAGGGGGAGAAGAGAAGAAAGGTATTGATAGCGTTTTTCTCCGTTAGGTCTGGCATATTTCTAAGCCCTGTCGCTCGTTGAATATCTAATGCTCCGTATGTGATGCTGCTGGCTGCATTTTGAAGGCTAGAGAGCCGCGAATGTCAGCGCATACCTCACCTTGCCTGTTTCCTTTATTGTGTTTTCCATTTTTTCCCCCAGTCTACCACAATGAAGAATTACAGTTACATTAAAAAATGGTGTTTTATCACGTAGATACCCTGCTGATAAGAAGCTGTAGCTCGCAGAATAACGTCTTGGCAGCATCCCATGTCAAGTGGAAATGCGATATGAATTACAGCAGGCAGCATATTTGTGAGAAAATAACTATTTTGTAGGTTAGCTGTTAACGTGTCATTAAAAAGAAACACACAAACGACAGAGCTGAAGCTTCATATGGGGTTGTATTCTGGTGTAGAAGAATAAACAATAAATCAACTGTTGTTTGTGTAGCACCAACGAAGCAGCTCAGTGCAACAGTGGAAACAAATGGTAAAGTTAGTGTGTAGTGTGTAGTGTATCTGGGATTTGGCAAGCTGCCAGGCCAGCAGTCAACAGCTGCTTCAGGCTGTACTCCAGATACACTGGATAATAACTTGTGCTCTGGCATACAGTACAAATGATAACTTATTAGTGAATGTTGTCATTGCTGTTCTTAGATATTACCCTCTGCTGATATTGCAGCTGTAGAGCCTGATCAAATGTAAGACTGATATGGTTTTCACCTGATGTGAGCAGAGATCGGTGTATTTATAACCTGTAGAGCTGTGTTTTCTCCTTACCTGGGCTTAATCATTCATGGAGACACTGAAGAAAGAGAAGGAGACTATGCTGCTTAGCCCAAGGCATCCTGAGCTGTAGTCATCTCACTTAGTGTCTGTCTGTCTGTCTGTCTGCCTGCCTCTCTGTCTGTTTCTCTTCTTATCTCCCATCTTGGACGCTGTCTGCCATAGCACATGTGTTTGGATCATGTTAGACAGCAGTGAAACTATGTAGGACGTGGTTCCTCCTGTTTATGAAAGCAGCCATGGCGGCCAGATGAGCGGCTCAGAGAGAGAACTCATTCCAGCTGGCCCTCAGGCAGTCAGGCAGCACTGCACAGACCTAATGGCTTAGCTTCCCTTCTCTTTAGATAAATAAAAGGATGAGCAAGAGGAACTGTAATTGTAAAATGACTGTGTGATTGTAGAGCAGCCAAAGAAGAAGCTGCATGCAGTTTGGCCAGTTTTCATAATATCAGTGGTTGTATAATGATACAGTTATTATGTTAACTAATACCTTGGATATGATAGTTCTCCTACCCAGTGAGTGAGTGTGTTTGCAATGCTGCACAAAGTGAGCGATACACTATGATGGGTGCACCGTCATTTTGAGTTATGGAATGCAAGCCCCAACAGATTAGTGCCCAATGAATACACAGTCTTTTCGGTAAATCCCACCATAGCAAGTCAGAGTGTCATAGACAGGTGGGATGCCATAGTCTGTCTCACTGTATTTATGCTTAAGTAGAACAGAATAGGGCATTTGGGAAATTAACCACACCCTAGTCACATGAGTTCACATCTATTTCAGTTTGGAAATTAAATAATTATACATTTTTAATTGCTCGGACGATCTAAGCAAAGAGGAACGTAATTATTTAGATGAGGCTAAGTTGGACCAGACGATAGATCCATCAGACATTATTCGTCTCACTTTTCTTTGTAGTTTGTAATAGAAAAAATATTGACTTTCTGTGAATTTGTTCATTTCCCGAGGTTCTCAAGTAGCAACATTTTGAGATTGTTCTAGTCATAGTAACACTCAACTGCACTTGTCGCCTGAAGAATTTAAAACATTACATTATGTTTTATCAGTTTTGTCATCACAGGATGAATTTCCACTCATGCCTTGGCAAATGTGAAAGCAGCACTGACCCTGTCCCTTAACCCGATGTTCTAATGCTGTCTTTGATGCAAGCACGCCATTTGGGGAGTGATGACAAGTATAAAGTGCTGTGTCGAAACAGGAAGTGTGTGTGTGAGCGGCGGGCTAAGTAATGATCACACAGGGTCACCAGATGTTGTGAGGTCCTGAGCTCAGCCCAGCCCATTGCTTAGATCAGCCTCATTGGTTTGCTCTGGTAGTGGCACCTAGTGCAAGCTGTTTAGGGTATTTAATTTCTAAACACTCATTAAAATGGTTTGTGTTTCCCTTGGTGATTCTGTTAAATTAACAACTAGCGAGGTAAAAGCTGATTATGTGGCCACACATCCAGACATGGTTAATCAATTCTCCCCCACAAAATGTTAGCTGGCGAATTAGTGTAAAGGAAACGATTTATGGCAACTAATGCCGACGTCCTGTCATGTCAAGCCTGGTGTTTTAGCAAGAGGGGGGTGTCACATTCAGCACATTCAGCAGCTTTGCACTCTGCCGGCCATCTTTTTCTTTCTCTAAACCCAAGCTACATGCTGCTTGCTCTATTAATGAGCCAATAATGGAGAAATAGTGTTAGGTGCTGACATAAAACATGGGTATGGATACCTAAGGCAGGGTAGCACATAGGGTCCAACAGAGCTAGATTTACACCTAGACTCAGTGTAGAATGGTAGAAAGGGGAACACTCGGCATGGGGGCTCTCACACCTTCATCAGACCCCCGCCGGTCAGCCTGTGGAAAAGCCAGAGCTCAGAAAAATACGGCTGTGGCAGATAATGATACCATTACACTAATGGAGCTGGCAAATGAAGGAGAACCCAGATGCCCTGCTTTATTACCAGAGGGGGTCATTTCCTCGCTGCATTCCTAATAGCCTGAGCACACAGTATTGATCAGGCTATCATGCTGCTAATCCTCTACAGAATTACTTATCGCTGGCTAGGTGTCGATCCACCACACGCCCTGCGCTGGCCTTGCCGCTGGGCGGCTGCTGTGTGTCCAGCAGGGACTCACTGGGCCGTTCACCCTATCATGATTTAGGGCCAAGCAGGGATGGCGTCTGGGAGGTCTTCAACGGTGGGCTGGTTAGTTGAATGTGTAAAAAAAAAAAAGGAGGCAAATGAACCTAACAGCTTTCATTTAATTAAGGAGCAGGCAATGATGTGGTTCCTCCCTCTTTATGGCCCAACTGGCCACTGGGAGCTGGGGAAGCTGTGAGGTTGGGTGTTGTTCTCAGTAATTGTGTTGTGTTGTAAATAAGAACAGGCAGCTCGTCCGCCATCAACTGCAGCAGCAGGATGCATTGGTCTGGTTTGAGTACAAAATGTTAAATGCATTTAACTTTTTTGACAACTCCTTATGCAGATTCATGTCGTTAAACCCAACAATTTCACAGTTCCAGTTTGGATCACTACAGAAAACTGAAGAAAAGATTTTCTAAATTATTCACAGATGCATTATTTGAACATGACAGAGAATGGTGTGGCCTGGGCCCATTATCATTACAAATGAAGAAGAGGGTCAGGGCTACTTGCCGAGGGCTTGTGACCTGTCATATCCTTGTTCCTTTTACTAGGCCCTAGTGTGCATTAGCATCCTCAGGCCAATGTAAGTGTGGCATCCTAGCATCGGCCGACCGTGCCTGTAACCCTTGGCCTTGGCTAATCAAAGAGTTTACCTTAAGGGGGGCATTTAGCACTGTTCGTTAGCACTACTTCAGTAGCCATAAAGACGTATTTATATATTTCCATCAGGAACAACCTGTCGTAGCTAGGGAAACGAGCTATTGATCCAGATATTTAGTCATTTCTTTCTGCGTGCACCATCAATATTGTGCAAACATCTGTCCAGGCGTCCATGTGAGAGTTGACCTCAGCCCCAGCCTCCATTTTTTGCTCCCATTGGAGTTCAATGATATACTATTTTGAAAAGTAAAATCAATGAATGAATATGAAGTTTTGGTGTGTAATATAGCGCGGGCCCAAGGCCCCAGGTCTTTCATTGATCTGCTGCGTGAGTGTTGGAGGGGGCTGATTAGTCTGCTGCTGAGCTTTTCTTCTACATGTCTTTACCTCGTCTTGCCTATTTGATCTTTGCTCATATATTTGGATTGAGATGTTTACACATCAGTTTGGTTCGTCAAACCTTTCTTGAAAAGAATCCCAATCCCATCTGATTTAGGGTGAAGGAAGGAGACACCCTGGACAGGTCGTCATATATTCGTCACATAGAGACAAACGAGCACTATCTCATTCACACCTACGGACAATTTAGAATTCCCAGTTAACCTCACCATGTTTTTGGACTGTGGGAGGAAGGCGGAGTACCCTGAGAAAACCCACGCGTGCACAGGGAGAACATGCAAACTTCATGCAGAAAGAACCCAGGCCCAGGCCAGAATGTGAACCACGGATCTTCTAGCTGCAAGGAAGCAGTGCTAACCACCGATCCACAGTGCAGCCCATATGTATGTTTAGTGCAGTTATTAATTTTATTGTTTCTATTCATACATCCCATGAATGGTTAAGTATCAGTGAGAGTTTCCTAAAAATGATCTACCAAGTTGCTATTTATTGTGCATGATATGGCTGTCTGTAGATTATGTACTGTCTTGACGTGTGAGAAACCTTGCACGTTGTTCCTTCGTCACATTTTTAATAATGGTCTGTGCTGAATAGATGACATTTTAAAGGTGCATGATGTCTACATTTGGTTTGCACTGAGAAGGATATCGGCCTTTACATCTCTGTCTACATTTTTTCAAGGAACGCGGTTAAGATGACTTGCTGTGTGTAGCTGTGATCTTACCAAACATGTAGATGTAACTGTGAGGTAACAAATTCAGTTTGGTGTGACTTAAGGATTGGAAGTCATTGTTGCTGTTGCCGTATATTGCATAAGATGAAATGAGATACAGGGCAGTACAAATGTTTTAAACCCATATAGTCATGTTTATTTAGATTTCTTTTGGAGAATATAGGTAGCCTTAATCTATACTACATTCTTCGCACGGCTTGATTGTTCGAAAACAGTGAATTACAACTTTAGGTAACAACACTTTGCTTGCTATGCTATGTTTAGCTTACCACCTAGAGGGTTTTCTCATATGGAAGCAGTCACTACGATTGTCCAAACAGCCCTTGACAGCTCATGTGTCTGACAGCCCCTACCGAGCACCTCATATTAGTGTTGAGGCATTAGCCGCAGATGTCAACGTATTCGCAAACAAGGCCACGACGTGGATCATGCAAACCGGGCGACCAGATCAGCCGTCAGATTCAATGAGATTACATTGAGTGTGACCTGCCCAAGTAGGGTTCATCTGTCATGCATGTGTCCCGTCACAAGAGAGACATAGAATAATCAGTTCAATCAATAGTTGGTGGTGGCTCATTGGACTGGTGCTGAATAAACATGGGAATGACCCTCTCACCTCATACACAGAGGCTAGAGCCTCCTGGGGGTTCATTAGCCACTCGAGGCTATGATCCAAGCGAGCTGTTATTTTCCATTTCTGTTTGTTTGGCATTCTGGTGGTGGTGTGTGTGTGTTTGTGCTAACGTGCACTGTATGTTGGGTTTTGTGTAGGTGGTATGTCTGTATGCACATTCCCTTTCAGTAAACAGGACATTTATGTGTGTTGATGCTGCTGTTTTTATAAATGCTAAGAGAACATATAAGTGATAAAAACCTTAAACAAGCAGATTTATTCAGTCTCAGCCTCCAAACAAAAGATGTCAGTAATAATCAATGCTACCCAGAACACATCCTAGCTGCTGTGGTTGCTGCTAATTTTAGCATGCGCCAATAAAACCTATTTCACTATGTAAAGCCACCTGCAAAGGACAGAGCACTTTTCGTGCTGTTTATTTGTGAATTTATTTTCCCTTTGTAATGACTCACCTTTCCAATAAAGTAAAAGTGCCTACTGCTACAGTGTTGCACCACATCTGGTTTCAATGAAAAGTCCAAAACCCTTCATTCACAAAAGCTGCAGGAGACCAGGTTCATGAGGCGCTGTAAATAGTAACTGTTAATTTGTACATCATAAGTTCTTTTCCATAAACGTGAGCAATGAAAGTGTGTTAAAATACCTGGCATTTGGCTCTTTGTTTTGTAGAGGCCCAATATAGAAAGTGCTTCCTTTAGTCCATGCCAGATTTTAGCATTGCTATTAGCCTAGCCAGCTGGGAATGGACTTGGACTCCACTACAAACCACCATTAACAAAATACCTCAGGTGTTTTATACTTGTAAAAACAAACATAATGTGCTGTTGTTTATTACTGTGTTACTTAATGGGAAGAGTATGATAGTACTAATGTCAGGTGTAAGGCTTCTGTTTAAAACTTGGGAATAGCAAAAAATAAAAAACATAAAAAAACCACTCATCCCTGTCTTTCTTCACCTATCAAATGGAATGCAGAAACACTGAAACCGTTTTGAAAAGGGATTTTTGGGTTCGTATGGCGTGCTTTGGGTAACCGCTTCCACCTGAGGACGTTTACCACATCAACTTCAAGTCTGGAGCAGGCGTCTTGGTTATCCCGGATTCGCTTTCATGGAGCTTTTTGTATTGCTCGTTCCAGCATTTACTCTGCATCAAGTCTTTGAGAAGTGTCTGCTCACTTCAGGTGGTCTGTTCATGTCTCAGTGATTCCTTCTCTGAACCCCCGTGTGTTTTTTTTCTTCATCAGTCTAACTTTTCCTTGCATATGCGAAGAAGCCAACGACAGCTTGACTGGCATACTGTCAGACAGGCGATGCCTTTCCAACGGTGGAGCATCAGCCCTTTCCTGAGAGCTTGTATGCGTGAGTGTGTGTGCAGACAAAAAACAAAAAAGAAGTGGGGGTGTTGTCAGGACGTGACCGGCACACTTTGCATGTTCTTCTCGAGACAGGTGCTCCTGGGCGAGCACTGGTGCATGACAGTTGCCTTTCATCGCTGTCTTCTCTACACTTAACCCCTGACCAGCCCCCCCTCACTCCTCCAGCTTCCTCATCCTCTCCTCCTCTCTCCTCCCTCCCTCTTTTCCTCCACGTCTGACCTCTTCTCACGGCGCTTCCCTCGGCCGTCCTGAGTGATGGACTGCGAAGGCTAGTAGGCAGCTTGTGCTTCGTATGAGGTGGTGGTGTGGTGCGGCAGGCTTGTCACAAGCCTAACACTGTCAGGCCTCGGAAATCCAGCTGTCCAGACCGAACTACGCAAACACACACTCATTTCCACACACGCTGCAACTTTTTGTTCAGCAGTCCGTAATTCCATCCACCGGTGCTGTCAAGCACTTGATCAAACGTGCATAAAGAAAGGAGCCCCTTGGCTGAATCCCATCCTCTCTCTTCCTATCATAATGTAGGCAGATTTTCCCTCCTCTGCCTGTTTCTTCAGCTCTGTTTATTCAGATGAGCCTGACTGGAGGGCAGCGGGTCACATCCTCTTGCCTGGCTAAAACGGTCTTGAATTGAGGGTTGTCTCCAGTGAGATGGAGAGAGAAAAAAACACAAGGAGGGGTAAGGAAGGGCTGCCGGGCGGTCATGTCAGGGCTGTTTTCGGGGCTGTGTGTGTGTGTGTGTGTGTGTGCGTGCGTGCATGTGGTTAGGGAGTTTGAGGGTTCAGTTGTCAACCCCTGTGTCATGCTTGCCCTGGCCCTGTTATGTAGAGGGCATCCACTGTCATTTGTTTCAGGACTGTCTGAAGTGGAGTGAGCCACAGAAGCATAAAAAGTAGTCAGCACATTGTGAGCTCTCAGGTGCCTTCACGCACAACACAGTCATTTAAAGGTACAAACTCATACACTGCAGGAATTAATCCCTTATTAGTTTGACACCCCAGAGTTTGTGTATTATCTAGTTTGGTTTGCAGAGATTTGTTTTAGGGCTGGCCTTTGTACTTCCATCATTGCTGTGTTTATTCAAGATGGAGCCTGATTTCGATGTTTTCTATAGCATGTAGTTAGTGTTATGTTGTTTTCCGCTCTGTGCTTTGAGCTTTATTGTGTTAAATTATGTAGGTGGATTACAGTCATTCTGGAAGTAAACTTTGGGGAAGACATATACTAGGTAATCTTTTAGTTCTCGTGCAGTCATGTATTTCCAAGTTTTTTGAAGTTTATCCCAGTGTGTGTGTGTGCTCGTGTATCTGTATTTGTCATTGTAGGTGTATGTGCGTGTTTCATCTGACATGCATCTCCCACATTCTCTCCACTATGGAAAAAAAAAAGTAAATGGTTAAGACTCCTTAAACTTGTTGTTGGAGTGTCACCAAAGACATGAGCGCTGCACACGCCGTGAGCTTAATCCAACAACAGCCCGTCTGCCATACTGTACACCCCGCTATCTGTGAGCGAGTGGACCCCTTCCTCGCAGCCATTGTCATATATAGGGGGCATTGTCAAATATGAGATGGACTCATGTAAATGCGGTGACAAGCTAATGTCTCGGCTGACTGACAGCACAGAGGGATTGGGCTAATCTGAGTGACTGATTTGAGGCGTGCAGCGGCTCGGCTGTCCCCATAACTCCTGAGAAATAGACAGCTTCAGCAGAGTTATCTGTGTTTGTAAGTCCTTCTGCTGCGCTGGGATGACAATAGGGATTAGTGCCAAGGTTCTTTAAACTGTTTTTTTTTTCTTATTTTATTTTTGGGCGGGGGGAAAGGGGGGCTCTTATCGGTGTCTCGGCAGGATGCTGCCGCAGCCAGTTTTCCTTGACTGTCAATTAAAGAGGGGATCATTAACTTCAAGGGTATAAATGTTCTAACACTGGTATTACGTTGGGAAGCTAAGTCGCTGACAGATGTTCCAACTTTAATTCTCCACTTGTTTTTTTGTCCTTTAATTAATTTATGTATCACTATTCGGGTTTTAAATATTTTTTCCCCCTGTCTGCTCTTTGTTAGCCTGTAATCTCAGTTACCATGGTAGTCGCAAAGACGATTGGGCCTTGTCACTCGCCTGTGTTTCTTATGAGGTTCAATCGGCTAATGTATTCAATATCATCCAAACTGAAAGGTAAACAGTATCTAATGGCACATGTGTTCCTGCACTGCCTCAGTGCAGCCTGGAGGCGCTGGGCGGGAGGAGAACAGCACGTCTGCCTGTAGTTCTTCAGGCTTTTCACGAAGACCCAGCTATTTAGAATGGTGCTTGATAAAAACAAAACGAGCACAGCTTGTATCTCTGTACATGTGTGGTTCTTTGGGAGGTAAACAAAAGTAGCATACTACTTTGGGGTTTTCTCTTCGGAAGCTTTGTTGGCGGTTGTGAAGCATGAGCATGACAGCTGTGGTTGAGATTTTCAGGCACAGAGCTGCGGCGGGATGCAGTAAGGTGTATGCTGGAGGTAGCCACATGGAGAAAGAAAGAAAGCGAGAGGAGGGGAGACGTTAAGGGAAGTGGGAGAGAGATAGGCGACAGAGACTGCTAATGGGCAAACTCTCTTCATCCACCGCCACTGCCATCACCACCACCTCCCTGTTCTTTTATGACAGCTCCTTTCCTTTGTTCTCCCCGTCGGCCCACTCTCTGCTGGGGATTCGTGACAAGTTTTCGCGGGCTGATCAAACGCTGCGGTGACACCTGATTAGGATATAGCGCATGTTTACAGTCGTGCATGGTGAGGACCCCCTCTTCTCAGACAACAAGGGAGACTTCACCTTGACTAATTAAATTTGCACCTGCAATGCCAGCTGTGACAGCCACTGGAGGGCTGCATTTATTTATGTCACTCCATACATACTTCCTGTGACGTTTATGGAGGCTGAGTTTGCACTAGCTCATCTGTTTACTCTCAGTGTGGGTTTCTCCAATAGCAATCTTTATTGTGTTTCTATCTGCTGAGGTGGATTAGTTCTCCGCCATGGAGACAGGTGATTGTACCTGCGGTTGTTGTGGAGCCACTGCCGAATAGCATTGGGGGCTGCGATGTGTGAGCACACAAAATCCCTGCGTGTACGAAGGTGTGAATTCCTGTGTGCAATTTTATGTCTTTTAAAATTACTTTTGACTTATTACAACAGATTTTTACTTGCATATTTTGGCAACATAATTTTAATACTTCACATAATTTTAAGATTAAAAGTCGACGGATCTGTTTTTTTTTCCAGAGTTGATACTGATATCGATTATTAAAAATCAACTAGACTCATAACCAGTATTTGTAAAATGACATACATTCGTAGTAAAAATGAAGATCCTGGCATCAAAATATCAAATAACACCAACTCCAACACAAAACTTTGTTGAAATGCCATATATGTATGTTAAATTCAGCGCAATTTTAATTATATTTATTTTATCAGCAAACTTGAAAAATGTTCAGATAATTGGAAAGACTAACAATCGGCTGACCTCGATGTCAGATGTTTCTTTCAGCTTTTGCTTGAGTGTTGCTCTCTGTTAAAATTATATAGTTAAGTGCAAGCTTCAAACAGTTAGGGTTGCAGGTGTCACAACAAATTTATGCTGTTTAGATGAAATATAGAAACACTTCAAGGAGTGTTTAGCAGTAGGCAGCAGAAAGTCTAATTTTATTAAAGTCAGTCCTGCGTGCTAATTAAAACAAATTTCATTGTCTGTTCTCTCTTGAGCTCTTGCGAGCTTATTTTGTGAAAGGTTTTGCACCTCTTGTTCAAATAATGTGACTTGTGTGATCCCTGCTCAATGTGTGTGTCTTTAATCATGCATTAATGTGCATACATACTGTACATGTGCTTGTACATGATCTGCTTGTGTGTGTGTGTGTGTGTGTGTGTGTGTGTGTGTGTGTGTGTGTGTGTGTGTGTGTGTGTGTGTGTGTGTGTGTGTGTGTGTGTGTATCTATCTAAATCAGTGTTGAGAGTGTAAAAGGCCACAGCTGAAGTGAGCAGGACATCAGTCACCCAGTAGCAGGAGACAGGGCCTGGTAATTTGTGGCTCTGCCCCCTCTCTCTCTTCACTCCCTTTCTCTCTCTGTCTTGATCTCTCTCTCCCCAAACACTCCCCCACCCTCATCCTGCCTCCCCAGCCTCAAATTGACCAGGCTCGACTGCTGGTCATGCTGTATTACATGGGTTAGATGAAGTAATTATTTCTAGGCCACTGACTACAAGCAAGATTAATAGTTTTTGAAACGGCCATAATGGAGGGCTGACCTGCCGTGACATAAGCATTATTTCAAGCTCACCTCCACTCTCATCCCTCTCACCTCTGGGCACCAGCAGAGTGTGATTTATACCTGGGGTAATGAGGGGAGGGGACCTAGGAGCTCAGGGCCACCGGCCTACCAGCGCAGTGTTACAGGCCCGCTTCCCCAACTGTACAGATAGTAGGGTCACCTGAGGAAGGCTGGTACAGTGTTTTGGAAGTGAAAAGATGTAGTTCAAATATACTTACAAGAAATGTATACAGTTAACTTTATCTTGACATTATACTTGAGGGGTTGAAAGGGTCTGGTGCTGCAGAGATGTCCTTGAAAAAACACATAATTGGCATTTATATTGAATCCTTCTGCCCTTTGTTACTTCATTTGTGCACCCCGTAACCCTTGATGATCTGGAGCCTGAAAGATCAGAGGAGGTGGAGAGTTGTCACTAGGTGGCACTTGGACATCATGTTATCAGATGCTGTCTCCCCCTTCCCTCCACCACCCTCTTCTTCCTCCCTCTTTCTTGCCTCCCTTACATCCTCCCTCCCCTCTGTGCTAAGTATACCTCAGATGTCAGGGTGTTTTATTTTTATTGGATGAGGGCAGTGTGTAATGCATTCACCTCCGTTCCAGCCAGCTGTTAAATGCCCAGGAACATGGTCTGGCCAGGCTCCGCCCCGTTAACCCTTCTGATTGGCTGTAATAATTAGCAGAAGTGAACAGTAACTATGGCGCCTAGTGAGGGTTTGGGACAGCTTGCGACTTCTTGATACAAACGTGACAGGGCTTCAGTGACTTGGGTCTGGCCCAACCTGCCCACATCCCTCCACACTCAGGTGCATGTGTGTGTTTTGAGCTTTAATATTAACCCTTAACTTAAACACATGCATGCAGTGTGGCATCAGCAATTACATTTTCAAATGGCTGGGTTTGTAAACCTTCAGGATGTTAATCTGTCACCATTCAGGCTACTGGGAAGAGTGAAAAGTGGATTAAGCTATTCAATTCCTGGTAGAATATTTTCCTTTGTTCAGAATGAGTGAAAGAAAAATAAATAAAGAAATGAGGTGGCTTCTCAAGCAAGACAAGTGCCGTCTGCTATACTTCAGGATTTGGATAATGCCATTATAGCAAACTTATCTGCCTCAGGATTCCAGGAAGACAGATTGACTGTCGTGTAAACAGCCGCAAATTATATTCAGTCCATAATTCAATATTAATCTTAGGTCACATCATAATGGCAGTTTATCTGGGTCAAAGACTACATGAGATAGAATTAAACCTGTCCTAGATGTTTAGTCTACGTCTGTTTTGAGCTGTATATTTTTCTAGTGGCTTAGGTGATTGTCAGGATTTAAACTTATGCCACTGCTCAAGCTTGTTAATAACACCGTATGCTGAAATCCATTTTAACAAATAGGTCAACAGATAGATCAAGAGGTTCCCTGTAAATAAAACATGATATAGTTATTGCAGAAAAGCTGCTGGATAGGCAACTTAGACCCATCCTTGGAGAAACTGAAACAGACTGGATGCGTTCTATTTTTGATGTGTTGTATGATCTGTGTGATGTGTTGTGTGATTTTTTTTCCTCTAAACTGGCTCATTTTATGTGTGGTGTGATTGTGAGATACATCTGAGTTGATGGTGAAATATTCTTGAAGTATTTTGTCAAGCAGCATACTGTATCAAATCTTACGTTTAGCATAAGGTTGCAATATACCACACGATAATTGTCATAGCTGTCAGCCAATCAGACGCAGTACCCCTGTCTTAGCCCCTCGTTTACCCTTGACTCCCAACCTCTCTGGTCGGATTGCACATCATCTTTATCCCAGATGAAGTACCAGACTCGGTAGTGTCTGAAGATGATCTAATATGGAGCCTAAAGGACACAGAGCTTGGAAATCATCGTCATTTGAAGAGGTTGCTTGTCACAGGATTGGCTTGATCAGCCCGTGCTGCGGTACACAGAGCTGGGTCTTTGCACTGTCTAACAGTGGTACTGGATTAGAGACACAAGCCACTTCTACTGTGATCAGTCACTCACACATGAAGACACGCGGCACGACTGAAATCCTCCTTGCACACTTCATCCACGTCATGTACAGGCTTCTTCGTCAAGCCTACTGTATGGAAATGAGGAACACTGCTGTTGACAATCATAGTAAATGCCAGTTTCTCTTTTTTTTTGAAGCAAATTTTGTGGCCTTATTCTATAACTAACAGTGTATAGCTGCAGGAAAACAGGTGAGTGGGATATAGTACCAAGGTGTGTTGGTCTATACAGCTCCCGCACCTGCCAGCATCCTACTGGTCAGTGACATGTTGAGACAATGGCAATGTGTGTGAAGAGTCTGGCTCTACACCCCTCAGACACTGTGTATCGCTAAGTGCTATTGAATTGTTTACTGTCACAAATCACAAACCTTTCAATGACCAGGTGCGACCACTGTACACCCACTCATCCATCCATCCAGCTGCTCCGCCCTGAGCGATGCATTGGTCCGCTGGGCTCTGAGGAGCATAGCGCCAGCCTCCAGAGCAGGGGATTTTAAACGCTCCACCTGATTATCGATCTCTTCTGCCTCGCTGAGCCAGCTGAGATCAGGCTGCAGAGAAACAGACAGAGAAAGAAGGCGAGATGCAGAGGGGAAGGGCAATTTGGTGGCTTCGGTCCTGTGGTCCTCAGGTCTGTCCTTGACACTGCCTGTGGGACAGGCCTGGAGGATGCCTCTTCTCCTTGCTGCAAGCCCTGCATCCAGCCCCTAAAGCTAGCTGGCCCTCCCCATGGGCCAAGCTGCACTTTGCACAGCCATATTGATTTTTTGGAGGGGCAGGAAAAGTGTGGCTGGATGGCGAGAGCGAAAGAGGGAGGGAGGGGGAAATGGGGAAATCGAGAGAGCTTTCTAAAGCACTGACTTCTCCTTGACTGCACCTCGAGACGCGACAGCCCTGTTAGAACAACTCAGTGGCCCTGGTGCCCCACTGAAAACTGCTAATCACAGTCTTTCAATCAACCCTCTCCTTCCTCTCCTCTCTCTCTCCTCCCTCCATCCCTCTCCCTTCCTCATTTTCTCACTCTTTCCCCTGACTTTCCCCTGACTGAACTGGACCCAGCCTGAATACCAAGGGACTGTGTCTGCATTAAAACTGGCCGTTCCACATGGAAAACAGCTGACCTCATGAAAGCATGTTGTAATTTGAAGGTGAAAACTAAAAAGCTTTTCTCAATCGACATAATCTTAATGGAAACATTATGGCCCGGCTGCAAACTAACAATTAAGGCAAAATGTCAAACGGCCCTTCCGTATCAGTGATGCAAGCCAAGAGTTCATAGACATGGGATGGTGCCTCTCGTGACAGAAAGGCTACAAGTTTGAATCCTGGAGAGGGTGTAAAACCCAAGATACCCTTGAACAAGACTTTTCACCTTGAGTTACTCCAGTGGAAGAACAGAGAAACTTTTTATTGTTGACCAGAAGTCTGCAGATGTACAGAGCAGCTGTGAAATTGTGCAAGTGTGAAGCAGCTAGTATGTTTCTGATAAAGAGCATGCTCAGTCAGTCTCCTGGATAAATAAAAAGGTTATGTAAGGCATGCATCGACAGATCTTTTAAATCCCCCTCCTCTCTTTCTCTTCTTTTCCTCTCTTCTCCTTTCCAGATTTGACACTTGCTAAAGGTCACAGAAACATCGTTTTTCCCCCTTTGAGGTGTAGATAACTGTGAAATAGATGTTGACACCACAGACACATTGAAAAGCACTTAAACAGAGTGGCCATGTGCCAACCTGTCTGAGTCTGGCTTTGTGCATTTGTAAATACTTTTGAATGATTGATCTGGAAACCTGGGTCTTTCTGTAAGCCTGTCAGGTGCAGTGAAAGAGATGGAGAGTGGGAGAGTTCAAAAAACAGATGAGGTCTGATACTTTTTTCCCCCCCTTTCTCTCTGACACACATGCACACACACTCTCCACCTGACAGAATTACATGTACCGTGGGACAACTGGAAGAGGAGCTTTAAGTAAGTGTGTGTGTGAGAAAGTGGACACATGGCTCACAAAGAGAGAAAAGGAAGGCGCTTTTGATGTGAAATTGCTACACCGGATGTGTGTTGGCTTACCTCATGTTGCACGTGTGGCATTTGTCAAATGTGACTGAGCACCGATATAGGCGGTCACATTGTGTGTGTGTGTGTGTGTGTGTGTGTGTGTGTGTGTGTGCATCTAATTAATGACTGGCAGCGGTCCCCCACAGCTCCGGTAATGTGCTTAGATCAGTGTTATAAACAGGGCGTGAAAGGTCTGCCCAGCGCCAGCCTTTTTAAATGACTGGCCTCTTGTTCAGGTAGATGGATGGAAATGTTCTAATATTAATGATCACGTCCCCCGCCGACCTGTCGCGAGGTGAAATGAACAACGCGGCCTTCAGCCTCCAACAACAATTAACGGGCGAGAGCCGGCCTGTCTGCCATTTGTCATCACTTACCCCACCTGTGCACCCCCACCGAACACATGCTCAACATGACTGTCGATATATACGCAGCGTTCACTGATTTGAAAAAATATGCAGTGGTTAATGGCGTAGCATTTGTCCTCAGTTGTTTCTGGTCACATTTTTTTCTTTTTCTTAAAACAAAAAATGTATTTCGAGGCTTCAAAATGAGCCAAACCTTTTACTGCATGTGCACCGTGTTTGTCACAGCTGACATAAACATCTGATTATTTTTGTTTCCAAAACTGAATAGACGTTTAAAACACGATCTGTAAATGTGGACTCTATCCATAAGTCGAATAGAATCTGTAACTCTATCTTGGGATAGTACAGATTATCCAAAATTTACATATTAACAAGAAGGTAGCTGAAGGCCAGATTTTTAGATATTTTTGGCAACATCCCCCTGAGTGACTTCTGCCTCTCACAGCTTAATTCATATTCACAGGTTGGGTCTTGAGCAGCAATATGAAGACAAGGGGTTACACATTACAAAACTCCCCTAGTCTGAGGTCAGCTCCCACACATTCCAGTTAACCATTTACCAGTCTGCCCAGTTAGCCATCACAGTGTCACCAAATGTCTAGCTGCTATTCTTAAAATAAATGACTGCCACAAGTGGCTGTAAACAAAATGTCAGAAGTGAGAAATGGTTAATCTTTTGCCCTGAATGTTTTTTTTAGTGTGGCATGCATGAAATGAAGCAGCGTAATCTGTGAAAACACGTCATTTCTGACATGGAACAGTCACTACTACTGGAGCTGTTGTTTTTTAGTTTGCCCATTAAGCAACAAGGGGCATATTTTGAGATGCAGTGTTGCAAAAACAGATCTTAAAAGTGGTAAATTGAAAGAAGAAACTGCAACTAGAAGCACTGCGGATGCTCTTTGTGCCTGTGTGGCCATGCAGATGTGTGTAAATCACCTTGAAAATTGTTGTTTGTCAATGACCTGCTTGTGTGTGATGGCACTTTGGTGATGTGTTATTTTATCAAAGCTCTAGTCAGTATCATATCCTGAAGATGAGGTAGACCTCCACCTATTTAGACCGCTGTGGAACAAATGTGACTACTATTAGCTGAAGGGCCTTGGATTTTTCATTGAAGTGTTATCTGAGGTTGTTATGTGTGTGTTTTTCCCTTCATTTTTGTCACTTCAAAGCTGAATTCAATGCTTCTACGGACTTTCTATGCATCACACATGCAAACGCTAATGTTCTGGTGCAGTGGGCACACCCTGCCCTTCTCTACACCCTGTGTCGCTTCACACAAGCTCCCTACATTCTTCAATCCGGTGCCAAATGGACCGGGGCGGAAGCACCTTTGATGTACACGGGTAGCCTGTCTGTTTGAATCTGACGTTTTACAGCCGACTTGTCAAAACTGTTGATTCACCAATACTTTTGCAGAAAGGGGCCAATTCTGAAATGGGTGTCTGACAAGTACCAAGGACTTGCTGTTTAAACACAGCGCTCTATTACACAGCTATATCTCATCACATCCTCCATGGAGTTGAAGAAGGGTGGAGATCTAAAATCTTCCATGTGTTTGCAGGCCAAAACTCTTGCATTGATGTATGTGCTGCCCTCCTTTGGTTGGAGGTCTTGGAGAAAATATGGTATATCTCTTGCCTCACACAGTAGTAAATAGTACATGAGGCAAAAACCGGACCAAAAGAAGCCAAAAATAATTTCTACCTTGCTAAAGATGACTAATCAAAAAGTGTGCACCTGAAAACACAAGAACTTCTTCTGCGTACGTGACACTTTCTGACACAGCTTAGTAAACACTGAAGCTTCTATCTGCAGTTTATGATGCATCAGCCAAATCTAGACAAGTTCACTGGAACTCATGTGTCCTCCATCAGCAGTCGTAGCACATCCAGTACATTCCAGTGGACCCTCTGGGGCAGACACAAGTCAGACTGGAGGTGTTTTTATCCCCGCAGCAGTAGAGTTATCTGGCTATTTTGAGCTATTGATGCTAAGCACTGGACATTAATCTACTCTGTGAAGATTGCTTTGAAGTAAGTGTCCGTTGAAGTGTCACAGATGGGAAATAAATTAAATTAATAAATATATGGTACACAGTTTGATATCTCGTATAGGCCAAGATCAAAGCAAACCAATTGAGTTCTATTCTACCTAATATGTTTTTCTGTGATAAACAGTCCGGCTGAGGGAATAATCCCATCAAGGAAGAGAGAGATTAAAAAAAGAAAAAAAAAGCATCAGATATATCACTCAGCACAGACGGCTGGCACGGCTACCATGAAGCATCCGCGTTATTATGGAATTGGTAATCTCGTTTCTTGGGTCTGAGTGGAAACGCAGACCTTTTTTTTTGTGCCTCGTGATTTTCCTTCTAGAATCAGGTGCAGACACAGAGACAGGAAGACAGACACAGTGGTTCTCTGATACTGCGAGAGTCCATCTGCTTCAGAGGGCTCTGGTAACTTCGTGTCTTTCGTTTTTTCTGTGGAATTTCTGAGTAGCTTGATGTATTTGACACGTGTGTGACAGCCCTGGTTGTGTGCGATTGGGGTTGAGGCATCATGCTCGCTACCCCAGCTGTGCGTTTTTCAGCAAGGGCATGGTTGTGTGTGTATGGGAGCCACTTTTGTGTACACAGTAGTGGTTTGTACGCTTTGAGCAAAGCAGACTGTAATGATATTACTTAGGTGCACACATGTAAAATAGATGGATGCCAAAATATGGATCCATACAGGCTCACAGCAGCACACAGAGATACACACAGATGCATACACATACAACACTAGCCCAGAGCCTCACCTTGATATCTTCAGCTTCTGTCATGAGTTAGATTTTGACACCAGTGAATGTGTGTCAGGTTGTCAATTTCTCCCAACAGCCTTTGAATGCAGCCTGGCCATGAATAGTGCATGTTGTTTTGTTTTTTAGATTCCAACTGTCTGCAAGTCTGTTTTTGTTTGTTCCAGAATAACTTGGAAGGCCTGTACACTCATACGCATCCTTTAAGAAAACTTTCAGCAGGTGTTGTGTTGTTTAGCCTAAGGTAAAGATTCAGCCCTGAAGGTAAATTCGCCAAACTGCCTCAGATCAGATGCCCTCCCATTTCTTCCACCTCCGTTATTGGGATCTGTTTTCCTCCCTGCTGTCTTTAATGCACATACTTTCACCGCTTGTCTTCTTTTTGATCCACCCCGCCTTTTCAAGTCAGGACACACATCTTTTCATACCTGCACTCTAATGTTATGAACAGGACATTTTATTTCACCCTAAAAGTCAGGACATATTTTGGCAGCCGGTTCCCATATTCCCTGTAGCGGACCACATGAGGTCTTTGGCATTATTAGTGCAGGAGAAATGTGAGACTCGTGCTGTAAATGTCTCGGAAATATACACACGGCTGGTTTGTCTTAAACTATTACAACTGTTTGGTTGTTGATGCACAAGCCATCCATCCAAAACTTTTCAAGATGTAAAAAGGCAGTGGCATGTCGGTGACATTTCACCTTCCTGCTCTGGAGACACCATGCAGAGACTCTGTGTGTGCGTGTGCGTTTGTGTGTGTGTGTGTGTGTGTGTGCGCGCACCTGTGGAAAATGAATGATGAGGCCCCAAGAGCACAAACGCACACAGATACAATGTACACGTACCTTCACACAAGCACATATGAGAGGAGACAAAGAAGAACCCGGGTGGAGAAGCAAATTTATTTGTGCATATAGTTTTTATGCCAGTTGCCATTGGATTTACAGGTCATGATGGAATGTGGCCCAATGAAAGGTACTTTGATCCATCCACCAGGCTGACGGTTTTATTGGAGGAGCTCTGTATGGCACAGGGCATCTTTTATAAGGTTGTGAGGAACACACCGGCAGCCTTCACAAAATCATTAAAATGTGAGACGTCAATGAAAATCACTTGCTTGCCAGTTTCCTGTGATACCTCAGTCAGCTCTGGAAGCATCATTTGTTAAAACCTGTTCTTCAGAATAAGCTGCAAATACTTGGTGATTCAGTTTGATGGGTTTTATTCTTGTTTGTTGTTTCTTATCAGGTGATAAGTCTGCCAGGCCAATTTATTGGTCCAGGCTAATTTCAATCATGAGTCAGAAGTGTTAAAATTTTGAGGTCTTAAGTACTTTCCCTCACTTGAGTCATGTAGATTTAAAATAAAAGAACACCACTTCCTAACCTTCTCAAAAAGCTTTATGCTGAGTGATTAGAGAAGAACAGATCAGGTTATTATTAAGTTAGACATCAAAGTAAATGAAAAACACACGATAGCAGCTTGCTGTGTGTTCCTGCATCTACTTATCAGTCTGTTTTACTGTGTTGTGTTTCACAGAGGCGGAGGCTACTGCAGGAGTTGGGAGACCAGAAGATCCCCTTTCTGGGACCCTCAGATCGGGGCTTTCAGCAACTGGTCAGTCACCTCGACTCAAACAAAATGCCAGTGATCTCTAGACCTTTACTTTAGAGCACCTACAAACATGTTTTGCCTGATGTTATCTGCTCTTCTTCACCTTACTTTGCTCAGAAGGAAAGGTGTTTGAAAAATGAGATGAATTTTAATTTTAATTTAGGAATGTTTTATGACTTTATTATGTTATTATGTCATGATAAGAATGAATTGTGTTTCCTAGTGGGACTCTAGTTACTCTGGCCTGGTGTTGAGGAGATCATGCTCACTGCCTACTGAGCTCCATGGACGGGTACAAGCAGCTCTGCTCACCCTCAGGAGAAAAGGCTGCCTCCTGAAGGATCTGGTTCGCGTCCGTGACCGAGATGTGTTCACCGCCGTGTCACGAGCCCTGCTGGGTGAGCCGGGCCACACCTATCGCTATCTGGACACACGGCTCTTTGCCATCCCCTGGCACAGTGAGGATGTTGAAGTCAAAGGACAAAACTGTTGTGACCCTGATTTGAGAGCAGCTTGCAAAGCATTATGGGAGCTTAACACCTTCTTCTGCTCTGACGTGTCTCAGCTGAAGGAAGGAGACAGGCTAACACAATGTGTGAAGGGAGAGGCAGAGGCCAAACAAGGTGAAGAGGGAGATACTGAGTCTAAACACAGTGAAGACTCCAAGAATAGTGAAGGAGGGGACTCAGAGTCCCGACAAAGTGAGGAGGGAGACACAGAGTCTAAGCACAGCGAGGAGTGGGACATTGAGTCGAAGCACAGCGAAGAAGGCTGCTCTGGGTCCAAGCAAGAAGGGGAGTGGGAGACTGAGTTAAGACACAGCAGCGAGGAGGGAGAGTCCTCCCAGGTCAAACCAAGTGAAACCAGTGTTGCAGCAGGTTCAGAACACAGTGAAGGAAAATGTCCCGACTGGGCAACCAAAGCCCTCAGTGGCTCAGAGACTGAACCTATGGGACTAGGAGCCCAGGAGAAGCCTGTGACCCAACTAAAGCACAGCCTGTCAGATCACCACATTCAGGACAAAGAGGAATACGCAGGTGGGCAGGGCTGTTCTCAGCCCAGTCCTCCACCGTCATGCACTGGTCCAGTCAAGTTCAATGTCACTTTACTCAACTACATGGACCCAGCAGCGATGAGCCAGCTCAAAGAGGAGCCGTACTATGGCATGGGGAAAATGGCAGTAGGCTGGCATCACGATGAGAATCTGATCACTCATTCGCCAGTGGCTGTTTACAGCTATACCTGTCATGATGACAAAGGTAAGGGTCAAAGCTAAAATGGCAAACTGGTCAAAACTGTGCTAAGTGGATTGAACAATTGTAGACAGATTTAACATGTCAGAGGCTTTTTATTTAACACATATCACTTTAATCCAATATATCATGCTAATCTTTGCCATTTTGGCTCTGAAATTAGGATTCCCTTTTCTCTTTCACTTCAATATCCATCCCATCAACTTATCTCAGTCCCTTTATGGTGGATCAGATGCAGCTAACCTTGTGTATTATGGCCTTACAGCAGCACTGTAGCAGCTGTAGACATGGCCTCTGGTGAGGCAGCCATCAGATCCATCTCTGTGATAGTGTCAGAGTATTATCAAATGTCATCACCAGTTCGCTGTTGACAGCCTTATCACCAACTGTGCGTTGGGAGATCACAGACATTTGGATCGGAGCTCTTAACATGCTCAATGGCGTAGTTTAACAAACAGCCCTTATCACACACCCCACATCTCATCTAAATCATTTCCCCAAGAAATGATCGATGTGCAATTATCTGATATGGAATAATGAGCCCTGCTTTGATAAGTGTTCCTAGACTGTACTGTATGGATAGTACGATGTCTCCTAATTATGGAATGCACACTCTTTCGAGTGCTGATAGTATTCGCTGATTGGGGTGATGGAGAATCTCAGTGAGGTTTCTGGAAGATATGCAAAACAAGCTATAAAAGACAGTACTGGCATATACATTTTTAAAATTTTAAATATTAGTTCATGTTTTACAAAGGTCTATATAATTTTTGTCTTCACGTTTTCCATTTCAAACATTGCATATGACACAACACAAAGCAAAAATAATAATTTTTTATTGTACAAATAATACACCAATAATGTACCCCTTTACCATCAAGGTAAAATTGTGAATTTCAAAGTAAAAATCTAGTTTCCCTTGTGCAGCCACTCAGTAGACCATTCCCTGCACAATCCAAAGGTTTAGATGAGAGCAAAACATGATTTCCTATTGTGGACCGGGCTAAAGTTGCAGCTGCAGTTCAGCAAAGATACGGTACCACACAGGTGCAGTGCCAACTGCTCTGACATCCCAACACACTTTACAGCTGGGCTTTCTTCATTGGAAACACCTGCTCCAGAGGTCTGCTTTAATGATTTGTTCTAGGTCATTTCAACTCTGACCCTGTGAACACAGCCTTCAAACACTACAGCGTAACACCTTGCTGTGCTTAGCAGCTATGTCTTTTCTAGTTCTGAGTGACCCCACAGCTCCAGACTTTAAAGAGGAAAGCCTGATCAGAGCTCCACAGAGCTATGTTCCAGTGGTTAACTCTGAGGACTCACAGAACCAGGCTAACAAAATTCTTACTTTGAGGACTTGCTGAGGCCTACAGACAGAAACACAGCATGTTAGATAGCTTAGATGTACAGAGACTAGATGTTTTGCATGACACCTGCTTCCTTTGAGATGTTTTTTTTCTTTCAGCAGCCTCACCTTGTTTTTTTGCCTCAACAAAAGAGGTGTAGAATTGTATTTTTCCCAGCTGCGCTGATCCAAAGGAATCTGCCACGACTGAGTGTTTTCCGGCACAGAGTATGATCTTCCACCATTCCTGAGGCCTTGGGGAGTGCTGTCATTAGCTGGCTCTCAGAGCACAATGGCTCAAAATTAAGTTACTATTTATCCGTGCTGAGCAAAGGAAAAGGCAGCTGCGGGGCAGAGAGGCCCAGAAAGACTTTAGTATTGATTTTGCTGAAGGGTGTTGGCCAGCCAAGCCAAATCTTGTTTTCTTAGTATGCCATGTAAGAATGGAAAGGCAGAGAAGTACAGGGGAGGTGGTTACAGTGAATGGGTCCAGAAACAGGAATATCAGAGGATACATACTGTCCAATAACACACTCTCACACACTCACTAAACAACATCAGGGGCTTTTATCCAACTATTTCCTCTTGCACAGCATAATTATAGCTTAAAGATCCTGTGCTAACAGCCAATATGACCACAGCAACACGTATCATCTTTGCTCGGCTCCTAAGTGATTCTTACTTTCTGGAGACAAAGGCTTACATCTTACATCCACTGTTTGCCTGATATTGATTTAATCATTGCACTCCTTACTTTTTTAACTTGCTAAGCCTATATTTAATTTCATTTGAAAGTTTTATCTGGCTCCACCTTTGGTGGTATATGGTCATTGCTGTAATGTTTTTACTGCATCACCTGCAAACACTTACAAATGTAAAAAAAAAAAAAAAAAAAAAGTGGATTCAACTGTCATTGTTTTACAAAGCTGTTATAACATAATACACATTAATTTCCTTAATAATGTGAGACATTTCTGTTTAAGCAAGGTTGCAGTTTCATACTCAGTTTGAATCACATTGTCTACCCAAAGCCCAAAATATAAATATGAATGTATATATGTAAAATGCAAATGTTTGAGTGAGTTGGGCTGTGTATGACTGACAGGTGAGAGCAGTGAGGGAGGCAGTGCTGAGAAGGCATGCTGGAGAATTGGGCTCAAAGTAGCCTGGGACATCCACACACCTGGCCTGACACTGCCGCTGGAGTCTGGAGACTGCTATTACATGAGAGGTACTAAAGTTTCTCTATAAACACACGCACAGAAGTACACACATGCACATGTAAACATGTTGCTCACACAACTTAGCCACATTCACCACCATGTCTGACTGAGGAGGGAGGAACACTTTCATTACCCTGTGTTTTAGTGTGTCTTGTACTTTGTCCCAAATGACCCATGCCAGCAGGATGCACTTCTCTCTCACTTTCATGCTCTGTCCTCCTCCTCTAATTCTCTCTGCAGGAGAAACAGAGCTGAGTCATGTGTGTGCGCGAGAGAGAGGTTACTTGGCCTGAACACGGAGCTTTAAGGTTCCATGAAATTGTGTGCATTAGAGAGGTTAGGAAAACCAAATGTTATTTTTTGAAGTCCTGTGACCCATTGCTGACTATGTCTCTATGGGGAGAACAGACAGCAAGCCACAGGGGTGTAAATCATAGCTTAATGCTTTTGGCTGCAGCAGACACCTCCACCCTCCTCTTTTCGGTCCCATGGGTCCTTCCAAGCTTTCTCATATTTTCTGAGTGCAAGGACATTTATCCACATCACAGCAGAAGCTTGTGTTCAGATGTACAAGAAGTTAGGACCCCTGGTTGGATGGATGGGGGATTTATTATTTTTAAAAGGCACTCTGCTTTCATAAGTATATAAGGATAGACACAAAGTGCAATCTTGTGTTAGTCCTGTCTTCATCTGCTTGATGAATTACACTGCTTTTTTTTAATCTTACACAGTGCAAATGTAATTTGTCACTTAATCTAGCCATAATAAATAATGTTACTGATGTAGATCTGTCTAGACTTTTAACAAATACTTATTGAGAAATAAAAGACATGTCATAGTCTTATACATTTATCACTGTTTACTTAGCCCGTGTTTACATACCAGCACAGGCGTATTTCTTTCTTTTCTACATTTTTCTCCAAAATGGTTTGTCTAATGTTACTACTAACTCCAGGCCCACGTGTAGAGAGAGATATACCTCTTCTGATTTCTCTTCTGACTACCTTTTTGACTTAAACCACCTCTACATTTAAGTCAAAAAGGTAGCCTTACATTTCAAACAGCAGAAATGTTTCCTATGTTCGTGTAGAAATCAGTATATCAAATAAATTTCCAAATTTCTCATTTTCTGTATTTTACCATCCTATCTGTTAGCTACCGACATGCTTGTATTCAATGATAAGAGACGCTTTCTTGTGATTAAAAGATCAGCGTTTTGATCCCCTCAAGGGCAGATATCCATCTGGTATACAGTAACATATGGTGTTACTATTCTTTTATGAAGACGCTGAACCCCGTACTTGTGCACTGAGTAAATGTCAAAATCAGAGATACAATTCTGATGTATTACATACAGTGCAAAGATTTACAGCAGCTTTTGGAATTTTTGAGACAGAGGGAATGTAACTGATGTGATCTACAGGCCTCTATGAAATAGGCTTTCAGAGGACTAGCGGTATTTTCTGTTGTTGTCAGTATTTCTTCAATCAGCACTACACATTCTAGTCTATTGTGATTTAAGGCTTTGTAAAAAATAAAAAAGTAAATTTCTCAGAAGGAAAGGTTAGCTGGTTGGTACTCCCAATGTACACTATTCAGCATTACCCTTGTATTTAACATTGTAGCTGTATACTCTTATATGCGTTGGCATTTGCGACTTCCTTCAGAGTCTCTCTGGGTTAAATTGGTAAATGTATGCTTGTGGTTTGTTATAGTTAAGCAAAACCTGAATCAAAAGTGACTGCTTTCTGGAATATTTGGCATGACTGAAGCAGGTGAGGAATTTCAGATTTTTTGCTGTTAAAAAATGTTTAAATTTCAAATATTTTACACAATGAGCTGCTTTTTTGCCCAGTCTACTTTAAACTATACACATTCATTCTTCCATAATCAGCCACAACAGTAAAACCACTGACAGATGAAGTGCATAACATTGATAATTTCATTACAATTCAATGTTCTGCTGGGAAAACTTGGGTCCTGTCAATTATGTGTATGATATTTTGACATGTACCGCCAACCTAAACATTGTTGCAGACCAAACTCGTGTCCAAATGGCTTTGGCACTTCCCTGCCAACTGGAGCAGCATCCTATGGCGGGACAATGCACCTCACCACACCTCAAAAACTGCTCAGGAACAGCTTGAGGAACACAACAAAGGGCCCAAGGTGCTGTGGGGGTCTGCAAAATGCCATCATGCATCCACGGGATGCACTGAAAAAAACCTGATCCATGGATGCCACATCCCAAAAGATCCAAATGGTACACAATTAATGTGCAAGTCTCAAAATACAGGACATCCCCAGAGTTCCTGTTTTGGTGGCAAAACCTACACAATATTGGGCAGGTGCTTTGAATGTTTTGGCTGATCAATGTATCTACCTCTGTAAGCTTTCATCATCTTCAGCCCCTTTCAGACTTGCACTCCCTTCTATTAATCTGATGACATCTGAATGTGCCAGCTTCACGTCTGAAGAAGTGCCCCGGGGTCTTTTTCTGTAAAAGTTATGGCAGTCGTCATAGGTTGGACTTAGTAACATTTCTTTATCACTTGCAACATGACACAAATCTGACCAGCTTACAGTCACATTAATGAATTGGCAAAATCAGTGTAGTTTGAATTGTGTAAAGTGATCTGGGGAAGGCTGGTTCTGCATTTCTGCACCATTTCTGGTCCAACAACATCACAGAGGGCAAAAGACACAGTATGCAAAGACAATCACAAAACACTTTTCTCATTTACCTCGCCCTACAATTTCACATTTATTACAAACTGAAATGTCCCTGACAAAATGTTATTGGATGTTTAAGTTTTGTTTGTTGCTTTGAGCTGTGAAAGGGAGTGTTTCCTCTGAGTTCATTGAAAACCTGCAGCATCAAACAGGAGAAAGAACCATAGAAGTGTCTCAAAAATGACTGAATTTTACACATTTACAAAACATTAACTTCATTAATTACTTTTAATTATAAATTAATCCCAACATGGAGACAGGATCTAGCAGGATCTAACAGTAAATCACACTGTGTCCTTTCTTTCACTTCAGACACATGAGCTGTCGCACATAGAGTCACAGTTTATCAGCTGCAGTTGAATCATTTGGTACAAAGCAGCCATCCTCAGGTTGAGTCCTGAGCTCCATCACAGATGCGGGGATATTTTTATTTTAGTGTTGGTATAGTAGTTGCTATAATATCATCGCATGCGTACAGATGTTTCCATGTTAAAGAAATCATAAACTGGGTTGCACAGTGACAGTGGACATGCTGATATACTGTGAAGTATATCATGTGAAGTTAAATATTTAAATTTATTTAAACTGATTCAAAAAACTGAACCCATCCACTCATCATCTAACAGATAACCGGACATTGTACACTTTGATTAGATTACCTCTCTACTGTGCATGCATAATGTTAGAGTGGCTATAGTAGCTTTCAAATAGACCACTAACAATAAGGAAAAGGAAGGCTTTAATGAATTCCTGACGTTGACTCTTTGAAGATGCTATGTTTTCATCTGAGAGCAGCAATGTCTGTACCTAATATTCAGCTTGACAGGGCTTGAAGCCGACCTCCTTTAGCTGGATGAGATTTACAATAGAACAGTCAGTTTCAGGCCAGCCATGATAATAGAGTGATGGGCTGTTGTGCAGACCATTCTAATGGGACTTGACTGTCGCGGATCAGTGGGGATTTATGCTCCACTTGGTGAGTACGCCCTTGAGAGGCCAACTGCTCCACAACGATAGCAGCTCACACAGTCCTCGGCCGTCTGTCGCTTTGTTGGTCTACCTGAATTAAATACTTGGCACAAAGCACAAACATATGCACTCACCTATAAATTTGTAGAACTCGCATGCGCAAAAATACACATTCTCACACAAGCAAAGAATGCAGTTTATTGAGGGGCAGCTATGGCCCCCCCTTTTCCATCTTAAGTACACACATGTACACAGAGACAGCAGCCACCACTAAACCAAGTGTTAAAATATATTGTACCAGTGTTTTAGTGACATACACCGTATGATAAGTAGTTTTGTGGTATTAAAAGGAAACTACAATGGTGTATAACCACAGACACCATAATGTATTTTCAGCACCATTTGTCGGCGGCTGGCCCTTTTGAACTGCTAATGTCTTGAGCTGCTGGAGGCAAATTGAATCACCATCATTTCCACCCAAATGGAATTTCAGTGGTTAAAAAAGAACAATGCAAGTCCTGACACCGGGCCTGTTCAATAATCAGATTTCCAGCTCCCAATACACAGGGGGACTGGAGAAAAGAGTTGACCCAATATATTTAAAAGCCTGCTTCCTGGAAAAGGAGGACAAGTGGCAGCAGGCACAGGGGTTGAAAGAAAGATAAATATTTATTACAGTTATCGAGTTTGCCTCTACTCCCTCCTGATCCCACTGACGCATCAGACGCGCCAAGAAAAGAGCAGATTGATGGAGATAATTTGTTATTGGATATAAACAGTTTTAAAGACGCAGAGTAATTCTGCCCAGAGACCTAATCCTTCACAATCTCATCAGGGTGAAGAAAGCACCGGCAAGTTGTTTTGTTTGTCACCATCTTTTTTTTTCTTCCACCAAACAATAATATCTTCCTCCCAAAGCATTTGGCTGTTTGACTTTCAAATCAGAGGCATTAGCCGGTGTACTCTTGCTCAAGGCGGGTGTAAATATGCACATGTGCTGTGAATGACAGCTCTGTCATGGCTAAATTAATTATTGGTATGAGGCAAATAATGGCAGAGCTGAGAAACATCTATACACACAAAGAAACACATGGAGGGATACACAGGAAACAGCAGTAAGGCCTCTTTGTAAAGCTTGTGTGATATTGGACAAATGTTTGTTGGTATGGCTCTTCCATCTTGACAGATTGAGTGCGATCTGGTTTTGTTTGGTAATTAAAATTATGGTACAATGCTGCTCATTCTATTTGATTCGGTGCTGGACCAAGCCCAATCTGTCTGAGAGTACAAGATGATTTAGTTGTCATGTTCCTTCACTCCGTACTTTTCATCTGTTTTTCTGTCGTCATCTCTTCTTTTCATTTTATAGTCTCTTCTATTCTTTATTATAGTTAATAAAACCCACAGGATCAATATGAGATACCTTCTATGCTGATTTCAGCTCTTGTTTACTCTTCTTCTCTGCTCTTTTGATGACTCTTGGTGACATCGTTAGCATGTTCTGACAGTTTGCTCTTTTGCTATTGCTATTTACCAGATGACCTGAATAGCACCCACCAACACTG
This sequence comes from Amphiprion ocellaris, assembly GCF_022539595.1. Classification (NCBI taxonomy): domain Eukaryota; kingdom Metazoa; phylum Chordata; class Actinopteri; family Pomacentridae; genus Amphiprion; species Amphiprion ocellaris. The sequence continues at coordinate 21,834,748 of NC_072766.1, read as the reverse complement.
TGTCCTAGCTGGAGACGCTGCACGCTTCAGCTCCACACACAGAGTGGCCGAGGTGAGAAGTCAGCAGGACTAAAAGGGAAAATATTGTCTTTGGAATTTGTTGCGAGACTGCTTTATAGCGTGCCAACAGTCTCCTTCGGGCCCAGTCAGGATTGCTGCCATACTGTTTTATCGACAGACTGTAAAAAAGGTTCAAGAAGACAACGTTGTCATCTTACAATCCATTGACACCACTTACTGAGAAATAACCATGAAAAATGAATGGCCTTAACATATAAGCTTTTATAATTTACATAAAAAACGTACAGTCTAAATATAATAAAAAAAACAAGCATACAAATGTACTTATATAAATATACTTAAAATTATTAATACGCACAGTAAATTTTTTTTTAAAAAACAAATGAGATGCTAACTTCAGGATCAGGAGGGCTGGTCATCAAGACCTCTTCTGTCTGCTAACTGTTTTTACATGTTTGTAGCTTTAAAAAAAAAAAATAAATAAATAAAATTATGTTTTGGGCTGTGTATGTAACAGTTGGTCTGTCTCATTTCTATCAGTGTTCCAGTGGTACTCTGACCTACATCCAGTCACGGTGCCAAGAGGCTCTGTCCAACCTGCACACTGACCCCGAGACAGGCTCCTACAGCCTGCTGGCCCTGCTGCCAACAACGCTACAGAACTGCGAGGAGATTCACAATGAGGTGGGGACGTGGTGATATGTGTACACATGCATGCCAATGCTCATGTATGTATACGTGGGTATGCATATTTTACTTTTGTCTGATTTTATTTGTGTGTTTGCATAACATTTGCTTTAATGGCTCAGTGAAGCTGGTTCAGATGTTAATGTTTAAATTTTATGCAGTTATGCACCAGACCTGAATCAGACTGGTCCGAACAGCATGTGCAAAGGTTTGTTTTTAGCCTGCCCAGAGAATTAAATAACTGAGGATGGCTGCACAGAATATGCACCAAAAGAGTTTTGGCAGTAGCGTGCCAGTCTTAGAAAGTTTTAAATCTGTGGTCATGAACCTCCCTGACACTATCTGAATGGTCCTGATGCTGTAATCCTCACCCATCTGGTACTGCAAAGAGGTTAAAAAGAACTAAGAACCATCTGCAAATATGATGCAATTTCATGTGGACAGCATCAGAGCAACTGTTGGGGAATAGAACATTCTGTATGAATACCATGGATAAATATCGAATTAAGGAAGTGAATGTGTCTCAGCAAACATGTATTTGTGCTTCTTGCATTGTACGAATTTATGTACTTGTGCATAAAGTCCAGTGCACATGCATACAACCCCTTGGATGACCTAGTATTCTTTGGTGGGTCTGTATTGTAACAATGATACAATACTCCTTCCAAGTAATGCTACAGGCAGCCAAAGTACGACTTAGGACTTAAATAATCAAATTTACAAACAATACAGCATTCCCACAATTACACTGATGTTTTTGGGAAATTGAAAGTCTGCTTTATAGACTAGTTGTGGTAACGGATGAGCAAAAATGTATATTTTATGGATACAATCCTGGCTTGACTCCATTTCCTCTGCATCATGTGAATTATAGACCGTACTGGGAATATTCTGATAGCAGGTTAAAGCTCTGTAAATGGCAGAATGGGAGCTTGCCAGCTTCCCACCTTCTACTTACCTTGTTGTTTCTACTTGGGGAAATGCCTACAATATGAAATCCAGGTTGTTCTCATTTGTCCTGGCCTGTGATGGATCGTAAGGCAATAGCCTCTCCATATGTTTTCTAAAGATGGAGTCATGCCCCTCTCCCCTTCCTAACCTCTTTTCATGGTGAACAATGAATGATGCTGGCTTGGGGTATTGAGGGATGGAGTGGGGTCAAAAAAGAGGAACAGTGAGGGGCTGTCTGCAGAGCCACCAGCCTCCTGTGTTAGCTTGCCGCAGGCCAACAGTTAATATCGCTCTTCACCTCTCCCCCTTTACACCCCTGGGCCCAAAGTGCACATCCTAGCCGACGCTAGCACCCAGGCCCCTCAGCAGGACGCCATGACAGATGAGTCTGACGTAAGGTTGTTTAAAGGTTGTAGACAATATTAATTATTCAACAGTGCCAAACAATAGGGCTGTCTGTGTCAGGAGAACTGCTGCGCTAGTTGAGCTAGCAACACCTGCTAGTTGCCGCATAGCGCCACAGGATTACCAAGCATACGCCCCCACCAGGAGGGCAAGGCAGGTTTATTTAGGAAAACAGGGGGCTATTTATAAAAGAGCAGGTGTGCGTGTATGTACTTGTGAGTGTTTAAGTAAAGGGGGGGCGGGCTCTCGGGGGCTCAACCTACCCTACCTGGCACTCGCAATGATCGATGTGGCCATTTGTTTGGAGTTGCCCACGAGAGCAGAACACCCACTTAAATGATGTATTGTTGGTGGAGTTATTTATGATGGCGGCCCACTTTGGCGCTTGGTGGGTGCATATTGCGCAGGTCGTGTTTGACATGGACGACCGAGGAGTGAACAAGCCTGAGACACGCAGGCAGCCTGACCTGAGCAGTGCCTTATGGGCCTTTCCTTAAAAAGTGCTGAACAGTGAGCCAGCACCGGCTGACATTCCATGGATATTGTACAATGTGGTGCAATGGGCGGGGGGGAATGGAGGCTGACATTTTTCAGAGAATGTGGGCGGGGTCTGATGGGGATGAAGCAGAGCGTCTGACATCTGAGCGTCAGTGTTTTGTGAATGGGGCGGGATGTTGTGTTGAAGTAGGCATTGATGGGACACAGAGACGGAAAAACTGAAGTTCCCACCTGTTTGTTAAGCATGGGTCCCACTCACTGTCTCCTTTTAATCTTGCCTCCTGTCTTAGGTTGGGGGGGGTAGTCTAACATAGCATCGCCACACGGCCCCCGTGTGCATGTTTGGCTTTGAAATGCTAATCCCAGACGCAAATGTCTTGTCTCATTTAAAGCCACTGTGTCACTTCCCAGGTGGGTGTATGACAGAGTGCCCTGAGGGACCCCCTCTAATGATGCTAGTCCCCCCACAGTAAATATTGAAGGGAGGGACAAGGTTTTCCCACATGTTCTGGCACAAAGTAAACTGTGTGGAAGCAGGTGTGTGTGACCTTCCAATGTCCTGTTTTCCAGGCCAGAATGTCTCCCCAGGCTCTCAGGTCTTTGCCTGGCTTTGAAACACCTTTCCTGAGGGGCTTACAGTGGCAGTATCATTGTAATCTTATAAGTCACTTCTCAAAACACAGTTTTGTTAGTAGAGCAATGCAGTGTGTAGTTTGTTCTTTTTATTCCTGCTGTATTTACCACTTTTATTACCCTTTAACACTGTTTTTTATTCATGCGAGGCAGTTTTATTGTTCATCCTGCAGCTTTATTTCTGGAGTTCTTTAATTTCTCTGCGCCTTGTAGGTTTGTTTTGTAAATGCTATACAAAGAAAAAAAAAAAGCAATGATGTTCCATAAGCGAATGTGTTTCACCTGTTCTGAATTCTGCCAAATAATGATTTACCCTTTAGCATTTACTGCAGTTGTTTTTAAAGATTTAATTAATTTATTCAACTGTTATATAATGATGTTATTCTCAAAAACATTAAGGAGCTTTTCTCCAGGGCCAGCGGAGACAGAAAAAACACTTTTATCAACATCTATGGTCTGAAGAAAAAAAGGTGAAATGTTTAAACGCTACTGTTTTGTGGATGTAGGTAGAAATTGAAATGTATACAATAATCTGTGTATGTACATTATAACCTAGCTTGTGAATGACCACTCAGCCAAGTGTGTGATGAGTGTAAATTCCATGCCTGGTCACTCACAGAAAGCTTGGGGCCCCAGTTATCCTGGCTGATGTGTGAGGAGGCCGGGAAAGGTAAACAGAGGACGGCAGAGGGGGATCGATCACACTCTCATCAGCTCTCACCTCGGGGCCCCGGCCCGGAAATTGATTGGACCCGCTCAGGGAATACCGTGAAGGTGTGGAGAAAAAAAAATGCGCCTCATTAAATGGGAAAAAAGGGGGCTACTTGCCTTTAACTCCAGAGTTGCCATGGTGGGCGGCCAGTCGACTAATGTGAGGCTAATGTGTAGTTAGTGTGTCCATCACCTGGAGAGATGACAGCGACTGCCGCAGGGGAGTCACCAGCTCCCCTCTCGCTCCCCCACGCCATCTCAGTGAAAAACTAGGCCTAACAACCACTCTCTCTTTCGCACATACTTTCGATCTGTCTGCCTGGATAGGTGGCATTTAGTCAGAGTTCCCCGCTTGGTAACTCTCAGCTGGGTGGCCAGACTCCAAATGCCACATAGCCGGCACTCGTCAGTCGCTTTAGATGGCCCGCTTTGTGGCTGCTTCTGGCCTGCGCAGCTGGGGACAGGCAGCCATGTCAGCTCAAAGTGGAGACACAGGTTGGTTTCTTCTCACTAAAGGACAGGCAGACAATCAGAGAGACAGAAGGAGGGACAAACTGAGAGAAAAGGACGTCCGATATTGGCTGTCGTGGCTTTGTTGTGTGTTTGAGCTGTAGTGATCGAAGGGGAGTGGATTTGGAGTGTGTTGAAGGGACCATAAAGGATGACATTTCTTTGAAAGGTGGGTTGTATGGAGTGACTGAGAGGCTGCTGAGCAGTGCCACTGGCTGTGTATTCTCCCTGACATGCCCCAGTCCTTGCATGTCATCCCTGCTGTGATCAGAGCCTTTTGGAAGTAAATGGCAGGATGATTCTGTGCACAGCTTCTACCCCAGACAGACCTCACTCAAGTTGTTTGTGTAAATGATTCTTGTTCTCTGCTGTTTTTGGGATGTTGGATGGTGGGAGATTTGAATCATATTTCAGTGCAATGACCCAGAGAAAATGTCAGTGATTGTAGCGTAACATTGTAGTCTCAGCGTTTCTATGTTTGAACTATAAAAAAAAGCATCAAGGTAGCAGGATTTGATTAAAGTTCATAATTACTCTAGTTTTTAATTTTCAATTAAAAAAAAAAAAAAAAAAAGCAACCACAGGAAAATATCTTTGCAGTGTTACACCCATTAACCTCCACACCTCCAGCCTACCAGTATGTTAATGCTGCAACCGCTAGCATTAACATACTGGTTGCCTCAGGGTTGAGTTACTCTCTCTCAGATGTAGCCCATAAAATGCATCATCTGACCATGTTGGATATCTGAAATGTTTAGCGGTGTTCTGGCTGCACTCCAAAGCAGGGCAACATAAAAAAATCTAAGAAAAAGTTGTGTCGGGAAAAAAAAGAAACTTGAGAGGGAAGTTCAAACCTTAAATCCTTTCTCGCCTCTGCACAGTTAGCCAGTCACAGTGTGAAATGGGTGTAAATGTCAGACTTTAGTTTTCAGAAAGTTATAGAAATGATCAGGCACAACCCTAACATTGAATGCAGTGTCAGAAAAGTGTGGGGAGGAGACTGTCCTCAAGTCATCCAACCACCTGAAAAAATCCCTCTTAAGCTTGAAGGTAGACTTGGTGGTTTAATAATAAAGAGAATAATTCCTTTCTCCCACACATTCTGTTCATACATAAACAACTTAATTCCACTGGCCACTATATTTTGGGGCAAAACTTAATGACAAGATTGTATTTGTTCCAATACAGGGTTGTTGATGTTCTTTCAGTGTAAAACAAAGTTCTCTGGAGGAGGTTAAGGTTGAAGCCATGCTAACAAACCTCAATCAAAGAAGTGATTTGTCTGTGAGTGAACATTTTCACAGACCAAGCACTCCACTCATAGCAGAGGAATTCCTCAATCACAGTGTCCTTGAGCTCGAGGAACACGACAAAGAGGTCGAAGCATTGATTCTGCTTCCAAACTCCTCACATCCTAAGCTGATTAATGTGCAAGAACAAGTCCAGTTCATTGGATAAAAGCAAGGGACACCTCCAGAGGCCAGTGCCCAGGCCTAAGGAGGACCTTTGGTGCACCAGGTAGATGGTTTTAGTGTTGTGACTGAAGTGGATGACTGGTTCCCTCAGACTTCCTGTTATGAGTGCATTAATATGCCCAAAATGCATCAGTGAAACAAAAAGGAAATATTCACATGAAAGAGAAATTACCTTTTTCCTTTCATGGGACCTCTTAGGCAGTATTAATGTGCTCAAACCTTGTTGCGACGATTTGCGAGTTTACGGCTCTGAAAAGGCTCTGCTGTATACGTCGACTAATGCTCTGTTAGAAGAACAATAAACAAAATAGTTTTCAGAAAAGGAACAATAGCTCTCTCCGTCCCATTTGATATGCGACTCTATTGTATGCAGCTACAGTTTGTGTTGTACAGTTGTCTACGTCAAAATGAAACGGAGTGTGCATTGTTTTGGGTGGATGATGCTTTGTAGGACGTTTTGGGGGAGGGCAACTCACAGCGTACGACGTTTACGTTGGCGGCAACTGGGGCAATCTTTGACATACCCACTCACATTGGCAATTGTGCACAGCGACATTAACAAAGCTGCTCACACACTTACGCAGACAGATGCACACTAGGGGCGCAAACACACTGACACATATACAGCACAGGTACAAACGCACAAACACGCAGGGAGAAAGACACACTTAGAAATAGATAGGCTACACCTGGCTACGTGAAGCATCCTTGCGAGGATTAAATCAGCACTTCAAAAGAGCAGGAAACAAAAACACTCCCAGCGGAGGAGAGGGGGAGCGGCTCGGCAGCAGAGACTGTCATCTCCAGACGGAGCTGGAAAGGAGGGGAAGGAGGGAAGAGAAGGAGGAAGAAGGCGGAGTTTTCAGGTGTGCTGACTGGAAGGTGTGTGTGTGTGTGTGAGCAGACATATGCATCTTCATGTGTGTGTGAATGTATTGTTTGCGTGAGTGTGGTTTCTAAAGGGTGTGCTTGTACATTCAGAGATGACCGACGTTTGTCATTTGTGGTGGGACTATTTTTCATTTATGTAATGAAAATGTGTCTTTACTGCTTTGATTTTTTCCAGAATGCTCGTAAAAATGTCTCAGTGTACTTTGAAATTATTTTATAACGTGCAAAGTATGCAACAATTCAAAGCAAATGTATGTTTGTGGGGGAAAATTTATTATTTTTCGTGCCAAAATCATACTCAATTTAATTTCTCACAGGAAACAGACATTTTGAGGTATTTTTGCAGGCGCTTATTTTAAATTTTTACTACAAATAAAATGTAGTTAGACAAAAAAGGGAAAACACTGTATATTTAAGTACTTTAAATGTGCTTTCCTAAACATGTACATTTTGAAAAGAAAAGTATAACAACAAATAAAATATTTTTACAGGAGGATATCGATTGTATATATATATATGTGTGTGTGTGTGTGTGTGTGTGTGTGTGTGTGTATATGTATACACACACACACACACACACACACACACACACACACCCACACACACACACACACACACACACACACACACACACACACACACACACACACACACACACTGGTATTGCTAGTTATTTACTTTTAGTTGAGAGGCAACTTTGGGATAAAACTAAAACCAAAAAGCTATTCTCATTGGTATGTACAGCTACAATTTTCCTTGTGTACATGTTTTGCATGATAATTTAATAATTTACACAATATATGAAAACATTTTGTCTCCAGTTTTTGTCCTACATTTTTTCCTTTTCTTACATTCGATGAAACTTTGGGTGAATTCTCTCTGTAAACTTTCTTTCATCTTTCTTCTGTGTGTGTATGTGTGTGTGTGTGTGTGTGTGTGTGTGTGTGTGTGTGTGTGTGTGTGTGTGTGTGTGTGTGTGTGTGTGTGTGTGTGTATGTGTGTGTGTGTGTGTGTGTGTGTGTGTGTGTGTGTGTGTGTGTGTGTGTGTGTGTGTGTGTGTGTGTGTGTGTGTGTGTGTGTGTGTGTGTGTGTGTGTGTGTGTGTGTGTGTGTGTGTGTATGTGTCTGTGTGTCTGTGTGGGTGTGTGTGTGTGTGTGTGTGTGCAGGTGGAGTTCGAGTGGCTGCGGCAGTACTGGTTTCAGGGCCAGCGCTACGCCCGCTTCTGCAGCTGGTGGACCAGACCGATGGAGCAGCTGGAGAAGGACTGGAGGCTCATGGAGACCATGGTAAGACAGCTCAGACACAGTGTTGGCCACGTGACAGTCTCGCTGTCTGCTTCCTCAGAGTGCGTAGTTTACTGGGTATGGTAGCAACTCACTCATGTGACTTTACTAATTCTTTAGCGGGTAAATAAAATGTATTTCCATTCAATTGTTCAGGCCCTTCATTTTTCTCCTGAGGTTCAGTTTCACAGGCTTGACACTGTGAAACTGAACCTCAGGCCATTCCTATTCTAGAAAATAGAAAACAGTTGGAGATAGTTTTAGTTAATATGCAAAAGCCATTTAAATATGAGAATATATGTATATATATTTTTTTTTAACTTCTATTTATTAATACTAAAAATGTACAAGAATTTACTGTGTATGACAGCATCACTATTACAACACTAATGCCTAGTTGATAATAACAATAATAATAATAATGACAACAATAATGACAATAATAAATACCACGCCATTTCCCAAAAAATAAAAGGACCTCCATGGCTGGTGTGGTGACTCTGTCTTGTAATTATAAGGATTTTCACCTTTCAGAATGCTCAACATGCCTCCGCTTGTGCTTCTTACACAAACTACATCAGTGATCTGCTGTCCAATACCGCTCTCCACAAGGGCGGGTGTGTTTAAAATTACATGATGGATTGTCTAAGTTCTCTCCACGCTACGTTATTAAGCATGTGTCATGTGTTTAATCGTAGCCTCACTGAAGTTTTATTGGAGAGAAACGTGGGCACGCAGCTATTAGTTAGACACCACTGTAAAGGAATCACTTAGTAACGTCAGACTCATAATTAAGTCACCTTAGTCACAGCTCTGTTTGGTACGTATGTGCTGCAGACACACTCATTGCAGATATACAGCATGCAAACACACACAGATACATGCTTGGTCTCGCGTTCTCTCTCCCCCCTCAGGTTCTACACTGTCCCTCTCGCATAGCCGGATTTCAAAGAGCGTGTGTCCGTGTGTGTGTGTGTGTGTGTGTTTGTGTGTGTTTGACACCAGACACCAGAAGCAGCAGGGGGCACTCTTGTATCACTGTAGCAGCAGCAGAGGGAACGAAAGAGCTGTGCTCCTCTTTTTCCTCTCTGCTCCCTCTCTCTCTGTCTCCTGCATGTCTCTCACCCACTTCTGCTGTCTCTAGGAGCTCTCTGTCTCTGTCAGTGTCGAGCGCTGAGCAGTAATCACATCTAATGCTCAGGCGGGGATAAAGACAGGGGCTGGAGGAGAACAGTGCCGCTGCTGCCGATGCTGCTAAGCTCCAGTCATAGTCTCTCGCTCTCCCCCCCCCCCCTCCCACATTTGAACAGCCTGGCAGAGGGTGGGTGGGTGAGAGAGGTGAGTAGACAGGGGCTAAACTCATCTAGGGCTCCACCTCCGGGCCCAGATGAAGTGTGTGATTTGGACCTGTATTTAGAAAAGGGCATCAGTGAAATGTGAGGTCTTTCTCGCTCTGCGTTGCTGTGTCTCCGTCTCTCTCTAATAGGCAGACAAAGCATATCCACAGCACGTCCTTATGTGTGTGTCCAAATGTGGATTTTTTTTTTTTTTGTCATGCAGTGAGAACATTAGGAGCATCAGATTTTATCCAATGCAGCAAATAAAAAGGGAGCTTTTTTCTAAAAAAAAAAAAAAAAAAGAAAGAAAAAGAAAGTGAAAGCAACAAAATCAAACAATAAAAAATACGTATATAAGATATATATGTGACATTAAAATTGTTTGCAGTATTTTTTAAATTTTGCATCACAAATTACAGTGATGTGTTTTTTTGTAGAACATTAATTTCACAGATTAAATTCTTTGGCAGAAAATTTAATTAATCATAATGTCAAATCACACAAAAGCAAGTATGTCTTCTGCAGAAACACATATCGAACTTATGCAAAAATAATACACTGGTGAGCGCACAAAGGCAATGATTCACTATTGTGATGAAAGACAACATTATTGCTCTTGCCAGCAATATTTACATACATGCATCGACCTCTGATATGCTGATGAAAAGCACTTCATAGATGTGACTTATAGATTTTCCTTTTGGAGGTTTTGATAGCTGTGGCTTTTCTGCAGTTAGATTAAAACACATTTCTCTAAATTACTTTGAGTTATTTAAATTATGTGGCTTCCTCCCCACATTCCTTTATTGCATATATTTTACATTTTGAAGCCGGCAATTGACAGCGCGCTGTAATTTAGTGAAATACAAGTGACCTACTGTGTGCAGACGCTGTTTACTATTTATTTACTTAGATTTTTCTGTTCGCCTGCAGAGTATATTTTAATACAGCATTATTTTTTGTCAAATTTGATATCACCACGGGTATTTTAAAATAACAAATATATGTCTCTTTAAATAGGTTTTATAAAATGACACTGTGTTGTTTTATGCACTGTGCTCTAGCAATAAAACAGCCTATTGTTTTATCCAGCTAAAATAGCAATACAAACAGCCAGCCTTCCTCCCTTTATTGTCATATTTAGCACACAGTGTTGTGGGGATGCGCTGCGCTATGTATGCGTTTGTTAGTCTGTATGAAGAATATTGCAATATGGGGGGACTAGCTCCTGTTTATGGATACTGTCTCTCCCTGGGGCTCCCTCTCTGCTCCTCAGCCTGTTGTCATGCAAATGCTCATCCTTCCATTTGAATGACATTCTGATAAAATACATAAATAAATAAATAAAGAGCCGAAACAAAACAAGTCCACTTGCTTGCTTCGCCTCTTCTTGGCCCTGAATTCATGTGATTCCTTGATAGAAAACAAACAGCCAGGCTCCTGAATAATCTTCAAGTGTGGCCAGTTGTATCTGAATGTACAGCAAAACTATAATGTGTATATGTGTGTGTGTGTGTGTGTGTGTGTGTGTGTGTGTGTGTGTGTGTGTGTGTGTGTGTGTGTGTGTGTGTGTGTGTGTGTGTGTGTGTGTGTGTGTGTGTGTGTGTGCAGAAGGGGGGTATGTAAGGTAAAGGTTGTTTCTGGAGGGTGAAAGAAGAGCATTAACTTAAAGGTTTTACATTCCCCTGTGATCCACAGTGCTGAAGTCCGTTTAGACCTGCCTGGCTCGCAGCCTTGTGTTCCCACAGGACTCTGCTATCATGGCTATCATACAATAGTGACATTTCCTTAAACTAGCAACAATGAATAGCTTCCGTCTGAGTGACAATAGACAGAGAGTCTTGGCTTTATGCAGAATATTTTAAATACCGGTGTGGTATTTTTTATCTTTCCTCTTTTCACTGTGGGGGAGCAGCGACAGAGAGCCCATGTGCACATCTCCCTCTATTTTTTTTTCCTCCCCTGTCCTGTGTGTGTGTGTGTGTTTTTGTGTGTATGTGTGAGCCATTGATGTTAATGTATGCACTCGGCATGACTTTAATTGATTTAGCAGCTCTGCTTGCACAGTACAGCTTTTTCCCTAATTTGTCACTTTCCTGACTTCTGTGGCTGCTCATCTCACAACTTCAAAAGCCACCGGATGCAAAGAGATTTCAATGCACGCCATCTTCTACTCTCTCTCTGTCTCTCTCTCTCTCTCTCTCTTTATGCTCTTTCTTTCTCTTGTTCTCTCCCTCTCTCGCTCCCGCTATCTCGCCATATCTCTGTCTCTTTCTCACACTTTCTCCCTCATTTGACAGGAGAACGAGCCTTGTAGATGGAAATCTTTTCAACACATATCAAGGAAATTAATTTACTTTCATAATAAATGGGATCCACTCAGTTGAATACATTTGTATACTTCAAGATGTACAAAACAGGAAGTGGTATCGGGGCCATGTCTTCCTCTACTCCATTCACCCAGCCTGTCAGTCCCTGTTTTCCAACGGTTTGGTCACACACATGTACGTATATACATATACACACTCTCTCTCTCTCTCTCTCTCTTTTTCTTTTTCCTCCCTGTGTGACAAAAATTTGCTTCCTCTGATTTATAATGGAGGCTTTCTTTTGCATGCGTGTGTGTGTGTGTGCACAAATGCGCTCGGTGACCATTTCATCTTCTCCCCTCACTGTAATAACAGTCTTCGGAAACAATCTGGGGCTGCTGAGGAGGGTAGCGCTGCAATCACACACAGCCTGGCCCGGTCGCCATCAGTAGCTGATTAGGTTATTGAGCAAAAGAGGAGGGACGGGGGGGAGTGAGCTGTAGGGAGACTCTGTAGAGTCAGAAACAGAGAGGGGTGGGAGGCAGAAAAAGAGAGAGAGAGAGAGAGAGAGATGGGTTGTGTGTTGGGGGGAGGCAGGGGGTGGAGGGTCAATGTAAATGTTATTGCAGTGTGAGCTCATTTGATCAAAGTCCTGGAAAGGTTAAGCGAATCCAATCTGGTTTTGTATGGCAGAGTGGAGACACAGGCGCTAGGGAAGAAACCCCCAGGACGGAGAATGGATTATCATATTGGCGCTGGAGTAGCAGGGGCCTCCGACGGACAGTTTACTCTGCCCGTAATGCGTTTAGACAGCAATTGGCCTTAATAACCTTTATTGACTTCAGCGGGTCAGTGCCAAGAATCTAATTATCAAAGTGTATCAATTTCATTGGAGTTTAGAGTTGCACCGCTCAAAATAATTATTTTAAGGTCAGGCCGGGGCAATTAATCCCCTCTCCACTTATTTGATGGCTTTGTAAAACATTATAAATGTTATGGTTTCTGTTATGCGTTTCGCTGTAAATAATTTTAGGGAGCAATTTTTTGTAACATACTATTTGGAGGACTCGCCGTGCTGGTCCAGGTGAGAGAAAAAGGCAGCGCGTTCTGAAAGTTAGAGGCTACAGCTGAATCATGTTGCAGATGTTTACCAGGAGTCTTTTTTTTCTTTCGCTTGCCGTTTTATTTGCACAGTTGGACAGAGTTTTATACCCACTTTATATGCACACATGGAACCCAGATTAATTATAAGTGTGAACTAAGCAGTAAACTGTTTAAAGAGCATTTTTATTGCTCATTATGAAGCCATTTATTATCTCTTACATTAAATCACACTGTGTTTATACATCATATTGTTTTGCATTTAAAGCTCTATACTGCGTAAATAGGCTTATACGTATATTATACTGCAAATGTTTGCGGTCCTCACGCATATATATAGTGTGTGTGTAAAGGTGTGCATCTATGTGTATAGATGTAGATTTGTTTGTCTGTGTTTGTGTCCATGTGTTTTGAGTGTGTGTGTGTGTGTGTGTGTGTGTGTGTGTGTGTGTGTGTGTGTGTGTGTGTGTGTGTGCGTGTGCGTGTGCGTGTGCGTGCACAGTGTGTCCACAGTGGGAATGGAGGAAGTAAATGTGCAGCTACACAGTAGTTTATCCTTCATTGACAGTCAATATGTGCTGTTACCTGGATAGTAGCAGCTGTTTTTCCTTATCGCACAACATAGACTGGCCTAATCCACACGTTCATTATTGCATGGCCTTGTTTACCCGCAACTGTATATTAGCTTGCTTGCTTTGCCCTATTTAGACGGAGCTATATAAAAAAGAAATTACTCAGAGATTATTGTTATTATTCATTTAAAGAGGAAATATATGGCTGATAATACATTTTACATCATGCAGCAGCCTGTGTTTGGAAATATAAAATGAAAAGAAGCAGGAAGAGAAACAGAGAGAGAGAGAGAGAGAGGGGAGAAAATGTAGCGGTGCAAAGGTATTTGCAATTCTCTTTGAAGTCCCTATTCAACAGGGTAAGCTGAATTTTCGGCAGTGCCTGATAGTGTTTCTGCGTAAATACTTAAACCCCTTTAGAGAATTTTCATGGGCAGATACGCGGTGGCTTGAAGGGAGCGTTTATGTTACCTGGAGCCAATGCAGCCCGCAGCTTTGTACCTAAAGATGTACACTAGTATTGAATGGAATCCCACAGAGGTTTGTCTATGACAGAATCTCACTGCAACATTGCTCTAAGCCGAAGCGGAGAAAAAAGAGCTTCGAACAGGTTTAACCCTGTCAGTCTTTTGCTAGGCTCTCACTCGTGCATTTATATATACATGAGCACAGACATAGAGGGACAAAGAAATTGGGGCAGATACACTAATAAACACACATACTTGTATATAGTGTCTATTTAGGAAAGTTTAAGAGCAACTTTTGTTCCATTATAAAAGTACTCTTTGCACCTAACACATGGAAGAACAGTGAGATAGAGACTATTGTTGCTGTGGAAAGTATAATTTCTTTATTATTTATTCATTGCATGGAATTAATCCAGTAGTATATTATTTTTGAATATTACATAGTAGAATAAAAGGGCAGAAACACACACACTCACACAAATAGATGCTCACTCAGGGCTGCCAATCTCAATTGCTCTTGTTGTTCATATGTTTCGTTATGTATCACTGTGTATTAGTGAGCCAAACCTGAAAGTGGCTCATCTTTTCTTCTTGGGAACAGATACTTGAGGATCTCTCCCATTTAAAACGATTAAAATGATTCATTATATATGCAGGATGTGTAATTATTTCCCAATAACATGTTATCACTCAGTGTCTCGAAACTATCTGTGGGAAGAGCTGTTTCCTTTTCATTCATACAATAGACTCGGACCTGAGCAAACTTGTCTCGGGGCTGTGGGTGAGTAAATTGGAATGTATTAGATAAACTTGGCCATCATTGACTGTATGTCACAATGTGGAAACCAAAGATGAAACAATGCCTTTTTTTTGTCTTTGTGCCAATGACTGTCAGCTGCAGTGTAGTGTACACCTCATCTTTACAATGAGGGGGTGGGGAGCTTTATTGACAGCAGTTTGGATAATTTATTTTGTTTGTCTGTGAATTGTGATGTTGACAGTGTTTTTACTGTATCAGTGGGCTTTGAAGGCAGCTTGTCTCGTCTTCTTAGAAAACAAATGAGCACTTTACAGAGACTGATCTGCCTTATCCGCTTAGCAGCTCCTTCAATCCCTGCAGTTATTTATTTACTTATTTACTTACTTATTCATTTACTTACCTCTGTATGGATTTGGGTTGATTTCTCCCCCTCTACCCACAGCCGCACCCCTCCCATTTCCTCCCTTCATCCTTGGCCCTGATCAGCAAGATAAACCTTCAGAGGAGGGGAGATAACATCCATTAAAGTGGTAAAGAGGAATTATGGGGCAGCCCAGATTAATCACTGCTCAGCTTAATCGCATTCAGTGCGGACGGCGGGGTTGGCTGCAGGGCCCAGCTTCTTCCTGTGTCATACCAACAGAGACAGCAGGAGAGAGAGAGAGAGAGAGATGCAAGGAAGGAGTGTGTGTTTGTTGAAAAGTGCCTTGATGGGGGAGAAAGTATAAAAAGATGAAAGAGAGACTTCAGAACATCTCATAGCAAAGCCCGCCCCTCTTATAGCTGACTAAAAACATTACTGCTAACCAGCACTTGACATATAATTATTCCAGTACTTTGATCGCAGGTGTAATTGTTTACTCTTGCAGGCAATCATGTCAGAGTGGTTTAGTGAAAGATATTGCCACAGACACAAGAAAACATTGATTTGTCACTAACAGCAAAGAAAATAACCAAAAATCCAGCTGTAGTATTAATCTTATCGACTGCTGAATATATGGCTAGAGCTTGCTCAATATTTCTCATGTTGAGAAATAGCAATACGCATATTGCCATGTGGTGCTGAGCTCTATAAGCGAGACCGAGCAAAAGTAGAGCCCCTCATGCTCAGAACACTGTGCACACACTTTTAATAAAATCATTTAAATCTGAATCTAGATCCTCATCAGGTCCTGTCGTTGATATCCTTATTATTGTTTATCTGCACGTCAACTCAAATTCATTTCACATTTATTTGTACAGCCCCTAATCACAGCCACAGTCTCCGAGGGCTTTGTGTCGCCCACACATAGTGAAACAATAAATGAAACCAATTCATGAAAATGAAAACAGCCCACCCCAGCTATGGATCCTCAAAGTGAACAATAAAAAAAATCCCACTAAAAACCTAATTAGGGACACAAATAGAACATACCTTTTTAAGGATCTAACAAAATTAATTTTCTGGTATTCTTACACACAAACAAGGTCAAAAACCCCAACATAAAACCGACATATGGTACAGTAAAATAAATAAAAATGGTACAAAGTCAAACATCACTGTGATGCCAAATTATGCTTGATCCATGATCAGTCTCTTTGTCTGAATGTTTCAAGTAGTACAGCAAAATAGCAACCACTTAATATCTCGGTACCTCGCTAATTCTTCAGAATCACTGGAGCAGTGATCGTGTTTGGAGCAACAATCAGGGCTTTTAAGTACATAAAGCCTTCTTTGAAAACAATGAGTGGGGAGAATGGTGCGATTCTGATGGGAAGACAGTGTAAAATTGTCTGATTCGCTCGAAGAATTGCAAAGAAAAGGAGGAAATATGGGAAAAGATTGTTGATGATAATTGTATCATTTTTGGCGGGGTAGGTGAGGTGGAGGGAGGTTTATGGAGGTGGAACTGTGAAACAAAATGTGAGGAGGGGGTTGTGGCATTTTCAGAGGTCTGGGGAAGAGAGAGAGATAAAAACCGTACGGGTTTAAGTTGGAATCAGAGCTTGCGAGCTAAAGTAAATCAGAAAGAAATGAAAAGCTGATGGTGTAAACAAGGGGATGTCAGTACAGTCAGGAGGAAGTACAAGTCCTGGGAGCATTGTGGGAAGTATCTGTCTGTGCACCTTTCAAAACAGGGCATGTACAGTGTGAAGAGGATAACCCAGCAGAGATCAAACCTGAGATGTGTGTTTTCTGGTAAAAAAAAAAACCTGAAGAGAAAATCCCCCTCTTTTTTTTTTACAACCTATGTTTCTTTTTGTCATTTTAACTATCTTTCCTCAGAGCTGCCATGCTTGCAGGTAGCAGAGTGCCTCCACCCTGCTATCCTTCCCCTGCAGATAGAGCGATCTGATGGGTGGTGTTAAATGGGTGAGATGTAGGACAGTGTAATTAACGCTAGTCCTTTAGTGGGCCCCGCCTCGCTCTGCTGGGAGCGCCCGATATAGCACTCATTAATTCCTATTTGTGTGTAATGAGAGGGTCATGTTGGATGTAATAAATGGCTCTTTTATTTGGGCGAGAGCTGCAGGGCGGCATCCTCTCCTGGCTAACAGTCTCATAAACACCCTTTAGCCGCTCTCATCAGCCTCCCTGGGTGAGCAGCAATCACACATACACATACACACATTACACAATGGGAGGCAAAGTAAATGTGTGGAAAAACCAGGTGTGTTTAGAAATGCCTGAGTGACTTTAACATACCCCTTTTTTCTACAGCCACTAATAACACTACCTCAGTATGTTAGAAGCATGGCATTTTTAAAGTAAATTCCCTACATTTAAACACACATATTAAATTAACCATTCTGTTTTGTTTTTTTTTCGTTCCCTTCAGTGCAAACAATTGATAAAATTCTTGTTCTCATTTTTTTATTTATTTTTTTGGTATGATTATCCATTGTTTGAAAAGTCTTCAGTGGCTCTTTTCAAATGCTGATCAAAAGGTTCAGCACTTGCAGTAAGAGTTGGCCAATGAACCCAAAAAATACAATCACTATGCATAACCAAAGAACTTGACTGGTTTTTGATGTCAAAATGCAATGTAATATAGACTTTTGATTCATTGCAATAATTAGATGCATGATGTAACTCAATCCA